>NW_019384462.1:591677-668247 GCF_000671375.1 Centruroides sculpturatus
CAAGCACTGATTACAGCACACACACAACAAGTACCACTAATGATACTGCAGGCACTTCCCCATCCATCACTGATAACGTAGACATAGAATTAGTTAATATGCTCCCACTTATATTTCAGGAAACACTCACTAAATATACAGGTACAGATCCCACACAAAGACCATGAATACCAAAAATCAATACGTCAAAGGAAGTAGGAAAAACATTAAATTATGTAAACACTCACTTACTACCAAACTACATTCATTCAATTTCTACACTCTCAGACATTCATACATTAGTTTATGCTGGAGCAGTCACGGTAGTAACACACCATGGTCTGAAAATACAATTGCAGACAGACACACACAAAACACAATCCTATCACAAGCCTGCCTGGCAGAGAAGAATAGAAACACAAATAAATGACATTAGACAGCAATTAGGCAGGCTGACACAATACACTAAAAACAACTCAAAAACCACACAAAACATGTACATCACAACACACACATTACAGAATACATCGATACACTAAAACAGAAACTCTTAGCCAAAGCACGTAGACTCAAACGATACAAAACATGTTGTACACTACAAAAACAACAAAATAAATTATTCACAAACAATGAAAAACTTTTCTACAGACAAATCAGTACCAAAACAAACACTGATACACAGCACAGTGGCACACCAACAGAAGAAGAACTCATAACTTATTGGTCTTCTCTTTGGTCCAATGCTGAGGCAGGTTGGATTGAAGAGGAGAACAGAAACTTGCACAACATACCAACTTTGTCCTGTGCTGAAATAAACATACATGACATCCGCTACGCTGTTAACAGAAGACACCTGGTGTAGACAACATTCACATCACTGCATCAGGAACTAGCCAAACATCTAACACATATCATCATAATCCACAAGACATACCAAAATTTCTTACTCAGGGCATCACCTACATGAAACCTACAACACCACCACACCACAGACCCCACACAATACAGACCAATTTCACGTCTCCCAACACACCACAAATTATTGACAGCATGTATCACAAACAAAATATACAAACATGTTGAAGAACACGACATTCTTACGGAACAACAAAAAGGTTGCTGTATAAATCACAGGGAATGCAAAGAACAGTTACTCATAGATTCAGTCATTCTACAGCAAGCACACAAACAACACAGAAACATACACATGGCATATATAGATTACAGAAAAGCATTCGACAGCATTCCACACAGTTGCTACATATTCTACACATGTACAAAATACATCCATCACTGGAGAACAACATTACATCTCAGGATTAGCAACACTTCCATACAAACAAACAAAATATTCATTAGGTGAGGAATTTTTCAAGGAGATTCCTTGAGTCTTCTCTGGTTCTGCCTAACCCTGAATCCATTATCAACATGTTAAACAACATGCAATATGGCTACAATATCAGACATGTACAGGACGACATGAAACTTTATGCATCCACACAAAAACGACTTCAGCAGCTCCTACAAATCTCACACTCATACACTAAGGACATAAAAATGGAGTTTGGCTTAGACAAATGCAAAGCACTTCATATAGAAAAAGGAATCCTGAAGAAAGAAGATTTTGCACTTGGAAATGAGGACATTATTGAATCCATGGAAGAGGGCAAGTTCTACAAGTATTTAGGATTCCAACAGGCCAAACTAACGGAACATACACAAATAAAGCAAAGATTAATTAAAGAATACCAAAGTAGGTTAAATGCTATCCTCAGAACACAGTTAAATGCAAAACACACAGTTAAAGCAATAAACACATATGTCATCCCAGTANTTAAAACGTTTGCTGTTGTCTTTATGATTTTTTTCCAGTAGTATTTCTCAAGTTATGATTTTTTAAAATAAAATAACTTAAATAATTTGCATCAAAGAATTCACATAATTACTCAGATTATAAAAATTTAATCTGACAAGGAATGGGGACACTTTGGGGACAAAGTTGACAAAACTAAACTCACTTTATCCAAAAGAACAAAAATTTAGATGTCATTGCTGAATGAGTAAAAAGTTATTAAAGTGTAAAAATAATGTAATGCAAAGAATTCAAATGTGATAAATTGTTAGTGATAAATTTTTCTTAACTAGATAAACAAAGCAACAAAATGCTTAGTAACTGGAAGCACCCTGTACTTTGTGAGTTGTGTCACCAAATTTGTTTTGAATAAACTGCACAATCTGACTTTTTGTAGTGATTTTCTTAGAATAAGTGCACGGATTATTTGAGTAAAACCAGTATTACTAAAAGTGTCTAGAAGTGGATTTCGGCAATTAATAATCTAATTAATATTTAAATTTATTTTTATTTTATGTAGCTAGCATATGTCCACAAAGAAATATTAAGATTTAATATATGTATATGTAATACTGACTTTTTATTTACAGATAAAAAGACTCTTGGGTCACAGAGTTCAGAAGAGAATACATCAAAAATTATTTCTGGTGAAAATGAGGATCATAGTTTGACTCCTTCAGCTTCTTTAATAAGTTCAGAAATATCACAAGATGAAATTAGTAAGGAATCACTGAAAGAAAATAGCGATGATATCGAAGAGCACGTTGATTTGTCTGAAAAAAGTGGATTGACACAATCCGAAATTAAGAATACTGTGATACAAGAGACTACAAATACTGCTCAAGAAAATGATAATACTGAAAATGATTTAAATATTTCTGAAGATTTAGAGGTTCTATCGGAAGCAGCTGAAACATTATCTAGTGAAAAAAGCTCTAGAAGCACAGAAACAATTACTGATTCATCAAATAAAAGTGGCAATAAAAAAGATGAAACGCAGAAATCAAATGCAGAAATAAGTGCTCAATCACTTGATGATAAAAAAATAAAAAAAGAGAATCTGGTGGATGATATCACAGAAAATATCTTTCAGTGGCTTTACACAGATACCGTTGATACAATCAAAACTCGTACTTTAAATCAAAAAATTATATCTAGTAGTGAAAATTCATCCACAGAAATCGTAGATAAAAGCAAAAAGAAGCCTTCAGACTTTATTTCTGAAAATCTGTCAGAATACCTAATTGAAGATTCTGTCGATTGTATGTTGCAAATTACCAGAGAAAAAAAGGACATTAACATAAGTGCATCAGAATCAAAAAATGTGAAGAAAGATGTTTCGGATATTACAGAGAAAGTGACTCGAATTTTAGCCACTTTAAATGACAGAAAATCGGTTCAATCAAAATCTAGACCCCAAGATCTAATGATTTTGTCTCCATTATTAGACAACTTAGAAGATAATAATTGGGAAATTACTACTGATCTTGAAATTGAAAAAGCTGAAATGACTAGTTCTTTTGAACCCGTTCTTTTAAACCAGGTAAGTGTTTTTATATATTGTAACATTTGATATGAATAAAAGATAAAAACTGATAAAGTGAATTAGATATAGCATACAGGAACATCCACCAACAAAATAAATTATAACTTAGATTTGATTTCCACAATGTGTGTCACTTGATGTCAGTTTCATTATGTTCTTCACTTTTCTTTGTTTAATTTTCATCCTAAATGTTACACTATATATGGTATTCTATATTTTAAGAGGATTAATAAATTCCTATTACAAATAAAAATAATATATACTGTTATTTAAACTAATAGTATAATTTATTTATAATAGCTGAAAATCATCGCTAAGGATGCCCCTAGTGCACAGTCTAGGCATTCTGTGACAGATGACAGATATACAAACAGTGGGATCAATGGCTTATATAAGCAGATATATTTTTAAAATTATATATTTTTTTGTAAGAATTATATTTAGTTAATTATTTTGTTAAATTTTTGCCAATAGATGGTGCTATGTGTAAATCAGCAAATCTAATTTAGACAAATTAATTGGTTTATAGAAATCCCGTCAATATTTTGGGGTGGGATGTACGATATTATCTAAGTTTTGTAGTATGCGAACGTAACTGCCAAGTTTTGTAGCAATTGGTCAAATGGCCTAGGAGTGTACAGTGAACAAACAAACATTGTCATTTGCATACCAAGATTTAGCCTTTGCCCAGAAATCCAGACCACTTCCAGTTTCAATCTTGCTGGATAATTGATGTGGTACTGCATTTGGGTGAATCAAAAACAATAAATTTAGAATTTAATCACAATCAAGTTTAAAAAGTATTTATTTAGCAGAAAAGTTGATATGCACCTCACTAATGGGCTGGCCAACTTTGCTAATTGATTTCATCCACTAGTGGGCCATTTTATATATTAATTTTACTTATATTTCCAAATACAGATTTTTTTTTTATTTAAAAAGGATTTTCAATACAATAAACATTAATAAATATGTGTTTAACTTGAATAATCTGTCTGAAATTTAAATTTTTCACATATTTTTATGTAATTGGTAGTTGTATCTGTTCCAATGCACTGTCAATTTTGTTTATGCAATTATACAAAATAAGAAAGTCATCAAAGTTACTAACAGTTTGATATTGGAAGAAGATATTATTGAATACAGTTATGAAAGAAAGTAAATTTGATAAGATTTATATGATTTTGCCAATGTACAGACATTAGACATTATTCGAGATTATCTTTTAAAATACATAAATTTTAATATATTTATAATTTTTCTATGATGCATTTTGAATTCAATTTTTAATTTCAAGATTAGGCAGCAAATTCTTAATTTGAATGTAGTTATGCATTAATCTAAAACCACTCTTTAAAAATTAAATTATCAACAAAAATAACTGTAATATGATCAAAATTCATTTTGAATATGAGTAGGTTATTTCAATTCTAGTTTACTTATAAAGTCATGAATGTTGTTTAAGCTCTGGTCCTAGATTGTTTTAGTTTATACCTTGCCATCAAATCAGTTTGCATTCTGTTCTCATTACCATAATTTCTTGCAAATAACCTGTGGGTTATTTGCAAGAATCCATTTTATTTTCCACTATATTATCTCTCTGTTTTAAATTATAATTGTAACCTCATGTAACAGCTTTTCCTTTGTCTAAACTTACTAATAAGGGGACATTACTATAGGGTGATTGCGTGGGTGAACTTTGATACATACCTTTATTCAGCAAAGGGAGAAAGTGCACTTCTCAAACATTTTTAAAAAACTGCAAAATTGTGCAAAATAGGCTCAATACGTCAAAATGGCACGGTTCGGTGTTAGCGTGCCTTGCTCTGATTTGCAAGACGCTGGTTCGTGTCTCAATGGGTAAACTTTTCTTCCAAATTGATGTGTAATTTACAGTTTTATTTTATCGCCTTGAACATTTGTTTTTGGAATTGTCTGTGAAAAAATGGTTTTCTCATTACCAGAAATTTAAGTTTTAGAGTTATTGCAAGAAAAAATGAAGAATAACATTTATTTTTATGCCCCAGTTTGAGAACCACTGGAATAGGTCTTTCTACTTATTGAATTTCTTGTAGTTTTACTATTGAAAAATTTCTACTGATTTTTTTATAAAACATATCCTTAATAATAATTGTTCTTTTGGCTTGTTTTTTTAAAGTTTCTGCATTAACAGTTTTCAACAGTGGGATAGTCAGGTATGGTGCTATCCCAAAGTAGTGGAGAATAAAGGTGGGAAATTTTTAAGGACATGGCTATTTATACATACAGTATGTATATGCCATTGGCTATTTATACATACTGACTGTATGTTCCTATATTCCGGCTGTTATGCTGTACTGTATGCACTGTTATTACAATTAATATTTTGATAATAAGATAATAACTACACAATAATAAATAAAACTATAATTATTTATAAAAGTTCAATTACAATGTTGTTCAATAAAGTAATCAATAAACTATGAAGTATCATTAAATCAGTGAAATATAGGTAATGAAATTTAAAGTATTGATAGATTGGTAGGTATAGCAATAAAGTAAAATAAATATATTATTTTTTTATTNTTACATTGGTAACCATTAACACCTGAATAGTGTACAGAGTTCCTATATACCTGGAACATAAGGAAAAACAGGAATTTTCATTAGTGTTCAGAAAAAATCATGGAAAGTCAGGAAATTTGCCTCCTTGGTTGCCTTGATTTTTTGCTGATAATATTCTTGATTAAGTGTAGTCGTCTGCAGGCAGCAAGAAATAATGTTGTGCAATACAACTCATGAAAATGGGTGTAAAATATTTTCAGGACCCAAAATTTCTCCCAAGTATAGGAATTTCCTAAAAATTTACAAAGTACAAAAAAGATAAATAATTTTAATTTAAATGGTATTACTTATCATTTTTCATTTTAATAAGTTTGATTGCATNAAAATATATGCTAATCACAGTTCTGAAATTAAAAAATTAAGAATTCCAAATGAATGTTAGAACGTCAGTGCAAGGTCAAAAGAACAGCAACAACAAAGTTATTATTGAAAGGGTTAATATTCATTTTTCTGTGGTCAAATCTGGATTTTTGATGTCTTGCTGTAATTATATTGAGGCATTTCATTACATTATAACCAAATACCTCATGTAATAATTACATCTAAATTTCTTGTTATAGTTGACCTTTCTATGTTTTTTTAAAATTTTTTACTATAAATTTCTTATGAAATACTTTGTGTAATTCAATAATAATAAGNAATACTTACAAATATTCAAAATGTAATTTATAGAATCACTATATCTAACAAAAATATATGCTAATCACAGTTCTGAAATTAAAAAATTAAGAATTCCGAATGAATGTTAGAACGTCAGTGCAAGGTCAAAAGAACAGCAACAACAAAGTTATTATTGAAAGGGTTAATATTCATTTTTCTGTGGTCAAATCTGCATTTCATTACGTTATAACCAAATACCTCATGTAATAATTACATCTAAATTTCTTGTTATAGTTGATCTTTCTATGTTTTTTAAATTTTTTGACTATTAGCTTATATTTAAATTTCTTATGAAATACTTTGTGTAATTCAATAATAATAAGTCTATTGTTTTTTGGGTATATGCCAGTGCAGGTTATATACTACCACACAAAATTATATTACTTATTTTGATTTATAATACATAACAGATTTTTTTTTTGTTTGTTTATAATAGATTATCAGAAACAGAAATTTATTCTGAATCATTTGAATCAACTGATCATTCAAATATTGATTCTCAACTACAAAATGGGACAGTACCAAAGCAAAAATATAGGGGACTGAATAAGAAACCACCTGCGATGATTCGGATTCCTTTAGTTCCTCATACGCATCATCGGCATGATTCGAGTGGGTCTGATGATTCTTTTACAGTTTCTCAGTCTGGTAAGTGAAAACTATAAATATATTTTCTGTATTATCCCAACTATTCAAAATAATTGCATGAACTTACAAATTTTAGAGACTGCTTCAGATCAGAGCGATATAGAGGGTCGCATTCTAGCATTAAGTGACGAACTGAAGCGACGTCAGTTAGAAGTCAGCAGATTGAAAAAGGAACAGAAAAGAATATATCGTGAGCAGTTAAAAGAACGAGAATTATCTCTACAAAAACAGATTGAAGTGAATATTTTATTATAACCTGAATTTACTCTTATTTTGATTTCACTTACATTGTTTTATTTTTAGGCTTACGATCAGTATATTCAAAAAGCTAAAAAAGAGTTAGAACAAAAATTAGAGCCATCGGGGACATGGTACACTTCGTTAGAGACGACACCTGTTAAGCCACAGATCAAGCAACCACGCGTTGCAGAATCTCGTCGTCTTCGTAGAAATGTGGCCAATGGAGATAATTTATCTCCACCATCAGAGGTTAGAATTTTCAGCATTAGCATTTTTGTAGCATTAATATTGTTTTAATGCTGTAATATTTTAATGCTGTAATGTTTTAATTCTTGAATAACATCTAGCTTCTTTAACTTAATTTCCCTTATTATACTAATCACTTCAATACTGGAAGAGTCATATTTCTTACATTGGTAACCATTATCACCTGAATAGTGTACAGAGTTCCTATACACCTGGAACATAAGGAAAAACAGGAATTTTCATTAGTGTTCAGAAAAAATCATGGAAAGTCAGGAAATTTGCCTCCTTGGTTGCCTTGATTTTTTGCTGATAATATTCTTGATTAAGTGTAGTCGTCTGCAGGCAGCAAGAAATAATGTTGTGCAATACAACTCATGAAAATGGGTGTAAAATATTTTCAGGACCCAAAATTTCTCCCAAGTATAGGAATTTCCTAAAAATTTACAAAGTACAAAAAAGATAAATAATTTTAATTTAAATGGTATTACTTATCATTTTTCATTTTAATAAGTTTGATTGCATGACAAAATAATTCTGATTTTTTTTCCAGTTTATTAATATTTTATAAAGTTCAGGGAATTTATTAATGGATAAATTTAATAAATATATACTTTTGTGCTTGGATTATACAGGATTTGTTAATGAATAATAAATAAATAAATGCTTTTTTCAAAACCACATATATTTATGGCTATGGATTAATAACAGAGTAAACTACTTTAATTTAATAAAACATTTTATTTTTAGTTTTAATAATTTGTCAATTACCGATATTCCTTCTCGACCTCAAGTTGCTAAAAAACAGACAGGAGGATGTATTCCAAATCAGAATATTGAATCTAGTGCTAGAATAGCAAAGAAATCTACAACACAAGAACGTCTTCTTTATAATTTAATGAATTAAGAGAAATNTTTTTTTTTTTTTTTTTTTTTTTTTTTTTTTTTTTTTTTTTTTTTTTTTTTTTTTTTTTTTTTTTTTTTTTTTTTTTTTTTTTTTTTTTTTTTTTTTTTTTTTTTTTTTTTTTTTTTTTTTTTTTTTTTTTTTTTTTTTTTTTTTTTTTTTTTTTTTTTTTTTTTTTTTTTTTTTTTTTTTTTTTTTTTTTTTTTTTTTTTTTTTTTTTTTTTTTTTTTTTTTTTTTTTTTTTTTTTTTTTTTTTTTTTTTTTTTTTTTTTTTTTTTTTTTTTTTTTTTTTTTTTTTTTTTTTTTTTTTTTTTTTTTTTTTTTTTTTTTTTTTTTTTTTTTTTTTTTTTTTTTTTTTTTTTTTTTTTTTTTTTTTTTTTTTTTTTTTTTTTTTTTTTTTTTTTTTTTTTTTTTTTTTTTTTTTTTTTTTTTTTTTTTTTTTTTTTTTTTTTTTTTTTTTTTTTTTTTTTTTTTTTTTTTTTTTTTTTTTTTTTTTTTTTTTTTTTTTTTTTTTTTTTTTTTTTTTTTTTTTTTTTTTTTTTTTTTTTTTTTTTTTTTTTTTTTTTTTTTTTTTTTTTTTTTTTTTTTTTTTTTTTTTTTTTTTTTTTTTTTTTTTTTTTTTTTTTTTTTTTTTTTTTTTTTTTTTTTTTTTTTTTTTTTTTTTTTTTTTTTTTTTTTTTTTTTTTTTTTTTTTTTTTTTTTTTTTTTTTTTTTTTTTTTTTTTTTTTTTTTTTTTTTTTTTTTTTTTTTTTTTTTTTTTTTTTTTTTTTTTTTTTTTTTTTTTTTTTTTTTTTTTTTTTTTTTTTTTTTTTTTTTTTTTTTTTTTTTTTTTTTTTTTTTTTTTTTTTTTTTTTTTTTTTTTTTTTTTTTTTTTTTTTTTTTTTTTTTTTTTTTTTTTTTTTTTTTTTTTTTTTTTTTTTTTTTTTTTTTTTTTTTTTTTTTTTTTTTTTTTTTTTTTTTTTTTTTTTTTTTTTTTTTTTTTTTTTTTTTTTTTTTTTTTTTTTTTTTTTTTTTTTTTTTTTTTTTTTTTTTTTTTTTTTTTTTTTTTTTTTTTTTTTTTTTTTTTTTTTTTTTTTTTTTTTTTTTTTTTTTTTTTTTTTTTTTTTTTTTTTTTTTTTTTTTTTTTTTTTTTTTTTTTTTTTTTTTTTTTTTTTTTTTTTTTTTTTTTTTTTTTTTTTTTTTTTTTTTTTTTTTTTTTTTTTTTTTTTTTTTTTTTTTTTTTTTTTTTTTTTTTTTTTTTTTTTTTTTTTTTTTTTTTTTTTTTTTTTTTTTTTTTTTTTTTTTTTTTTTTTTTTTTTTTTTTTTTTTTTTTTTTTTTTTTTTTTTTTTTTTTTTTTTTTTTTTTTTTTTTTTTTTTTTTTTTTTTTTTTTTTTTTTTTTTTTTTTTTTTTTTTTTTTTTTTTTTTTTTTTTTTTTTTTTTTTTTTTTTTTTTTTTTTTTTTTTTTTTTTTTTTTTTTTTTTTTTTTTTTTTTTTTTTTTTTTTTTTTTTTTTTTTTTTTTTTTTTTTTTTTTTTTTTTTTTTTTTTTTTTTTTTTTTTTTTTTTTTTTTTTTTTTTTTTTTTTTTTTTTTTTTTTTTTTTTTTTTTTTTTTTTTTTTTTTTTTTTTTTTTTTTTTTTTTTTTTTTTTTTTTTTTTTTTTTTTTTTTTTTTTTTTTTTTTTTTTTTTTTTTTTTTTTTTTTTTTTTTTTTTTTTTTTTTTTTTTTTTTTTTTTTTTTTTTTTTTTTTTTTTTTTTTTTTTTTTTTTTTTTTTTTTTTTTTTTTTTTTTTTTTTTTTTTTTTTTTTTTTTTTTTTTTTTTTTTTTTTTTTTTTTTTTTTTTTTTTTTTTTTTTTTTTTTTTTTTTTTTTTTTTTTTTTTTTTTTTTTTTTTTTTTTTTTTTTTTTTTTTTTTTTTTTTTTTTTTTTTTTTTTTTTTTTTTTTTTTTTTTTTTTTTTTTTTTTTTTTTTTTTTTTTTTTTTTTTTTTTTTTTTTTTTTTTTTTTTTTTTTTTTTTTTTTTTTTTTTTTTTTTTTTTTTTTTTTTTTTTTTTTTTTTTTTTTTTTTTTTTTTTTTTTTTTTTTTTTTTTTTTTTTTTTTTTTTTTTTTTTTTTTTTTTTTTTTTTTTTTTTTTTTTTTTTTTTTTTTTTTTTTTTTTTTTTTTTTTTTTTTTTTTTTTTTTTTTTTTTTTTTTTTTTTTTTTTTTTTTTTTTTTTTTTTTTTTTTTTTTTTTTTTTTTTTTTTTTTTTTTTTTTTTTTTTTTTTTTTTTTTTTTTTTTTTTTTTTTTTTTTTTTTTTTTTTTTTTTTTTTTTTTTTTTTTTTTTTTTTTTTTTTTTTTTTTTTTTTTTTTTTTTTTTTTTTTTTTTTTTTTTTTTTTTTTTTTTTTTTTTTTTTTTTTTTTTTTTTTTTTTTTTTTTTTTTTTTTTTTTTTTTTTTTTTTTTTTTTTTTTTTTTTTTTTTTTTTTTTTTTTTTTTTTTTTTTTTTTTTTTTTTTTTTTTTTTTTTTTTTTTTTTTTTTTTTTTTTTTTTTTTTTTTTTTTTTTTTTTTTTTTTTTTTTTTTTTTTTTTTTTTTTTTTTTTTTTTTTTTTTTTTTTTTTTTTTTTTTTTTTTTTTTTTTTTTTTTTTTTTTTTTTTTTTTTTTTTTTTTTTTTTTTTTTTTTTTTTTTTTTTTTTTTTTTTTTTTTTTTTTTTTTTTTTTTTTTTTTTTTTTTTTTTTTTTTTTTTTTTTTTTTTTTTTTTTTTTTTTTTTTTTTTTTTTTTTTTTTTTTTTTTTTTTTTTTTTTTTTTTTTTTTTTTTTTTTTTTTTTTTTTTTTTTTTTTTTTTTTTTTTTTTTTTTTTTTTTTTTTTTTTTTTTTTTTTTTTTTTTTTTTTTTTTTTTTTTTTTTTTTTTTTTTTTTTTTTTTTTTTTTTTTTTTTTTTTTTTTTTTTTTTTTTTTTTTTTTTTTTTTTTTTTTTTTTTTTTTTTTTTTTTTTTTTTTTTTTTTTTTTTTTTTTTTTTTTTTTTTTTTTTTTTTTTTTTTTTTTTTTTTTTTTTTTTTTTTTTTTTTTTTTTTTTTTTTTTTTTTTTTTTTTTTTTTTTTTTTTTTTTTTTTTTTTTTTTTTTTTTTTTTTTTTTTTTTTTTTTTTTTTTTTTTTTTTTTTTTTTTTTTTTTTTTTTTTTTTTTTTTTTTTTTTTTTTTTTTTTTTTTTTTTTTTTTTTTTTTTTTTTTTTTTTTTTTTTTTTTTTTTTTTTTTTTTTTTTTTTTTTTTTTTTTTTTTTTTTTTTTTTTTTTTTTTTTTTTTTTTTTTTTTTTTTTTTTTTTTTTTTTTTTTTTTTTTTTTTTTTTTTTTTTTTTTTTTTTTTTTTTTTTTTTTTTTTTTTTTTTTTTTTTTTTTTTTTTTTTTTTTTTTTTTTTTTTTTTTTTTTTTTTTTTTTTTTTTTTTTTTTTTTTTTTTTTTTTTTTTTTTTTTTTTTTTTTTTTTTTTTTTTTTTTTTTTTTTTTTTTTTTTTTTTTTTTTTTTTTTTTTTTTTTTTTTTTTTTTTTTTTTTTTTTTTTTTTTTTTTTTTTTTTTTTTTTTTTTTTTTTTTTTTTTTTTTTTTTTTTTTTTTTTTTTTTTTTTTTTTTTTTTTTTTTTTTTTTTTTTTTTTTTTTTTTTTTTTTTTTTTTTTTTTTTTTTTTTTTTTTTTTTTTTTTTTTTTTTTTTTTTTTTTTTTTTTTTTTTTTTTTTTTTTTTTTTTTTTTTTTTTTTTTTTTTTTTTTTTTTTTTTTTTTTTTTTTTTTTTTTTTTTTTTTTTTTTTTTTTTTTTTTTTTTTTTTTTTTTTTTTTTTTTTTTTTTTTTTTTTTTTTTTTTTTTTTTTTTTTTTTTTTTTTTTTTTTTTTTTTTTTTTTTTTTTTTTTTTTTTTTTTTTTTTTTTTTTTTTTTTTTTTTTTTTTTTTTTTTTTTTTTTTTTTTTTTTTTTTTTTTTTTTTTTTTTTTTTTTTTTTTTTTTTTTTTTTTTTTTTTTTTTTTTTTTTTTTTTTTTTTTTTTTTTTTTTTTTTTTTTTTTTTTTTTTTTTTTTTTTTTTTTTTTTTTTTTTTTTTTTTTTTTTTTTTTTTTTTTTTTTTTTTTTTTTTTTTTTTTTTTTTTTTTTTTTTTTTTTTTTTTTTTTTTTTTTTTTTTTTTTTTTTTTTTTTTTTTTTTTTTTTTTTTTTTTTTTTTTTTTTTTTTTTTTTTTTTTTTTTTTTTTTTTTTTTTTTTTTTTTTTTTTTTTTTTTTTTTTTTTTTTTTTTTTTTTTTTTTTTTTTTTTTTTTTTTTTTTTTTTTTTTTTTTTTTTTTTTTTTTTTTTTTTTTTTTTTTTTTTTTTTTTTTTTTTTTTTTTTTTTTTTTTTTTTTTTTTTTTTTTTTTTTTTTTTTTTTTTTTTTTTTTTTTTTTTTTTTTTTTTTTTTTTTTTTTTTTTTTTTTTTTTTTTTTTTTTTTTTTTTTTTTTTTTTTTTTTTTTTTTTTTTTTTTTTTTTTTTTTTTTTTTTTTTTTTTTTTTTTTTTTTTTTTTTTTTTTTTTTTTTTTTTTTTTTTTTTTTTTTTTTTTTTTTTTTTTTTTTTTTTTTTTTTTTTTTTTTTTTTTTTTTTTTTTTTTTTTTTTTTTTTTTTTTTTTTTTTTTTTTTTTTTTTTTTTTTTTTTTTTTTTTTTTTTTTTTTTTTTTTTTTTTTTTTTTTTTTTTTTTTTTTTTTTTTTTTTTTTTTTTTTTTTTTTTTTTTTTTTTTTTTTTTTTTTTTTTTTTTTTTTTTTTTTTTTTTTTTTTTTTTTTTTTTTTTTTTTTTTTTTTTTTTTTTTTTTTTTTTTTTTTTTTTTTTTTTTTTTTTTTTTTTTTTTTTTTTTTTTTTTTTTTTTTTTTTTTTTTTTTTTTTTTTTTTTTTTTTTTTTTTTTTTTTTTTTTTTTTTTTTTTTTTTTTTTTTTTTTTTTTTTTTTTTTTTTTTTTTTTTTTTTTTTTTTTTTTTTTTTTTTTTTTTTTTTTTTTTTTTTTTTTTTTTTTTTTTTTTTTTTTTTTTTTTTTTTTTTTTTTTTTTTTTTTTTTTTTTTTTTTTTTTTTTTTTTTTTTTTTTTTTTTTTTTTTTTTTTTTTTTTTTTTTTTTTTTTTTTTTTTTTTTTTTTTTTTTTTTTTTTTTTTTTTTTTTTTTTTTTTTTTTTTTTTTTTTTTTTTTTTTTTTTTTTTTTTTTTTTTTTTTTTTTTTTTTTTTTTTTTTTTTTTTTTTTTTTTTTTTTTTTTTTTTTTTTTTTTTTTTTTTTTTTTTTTTTTTTTTTTTTTTTTTTTTTTTTTTTTTTTTTTTTTTTTTTTTTTTTTTTTTTTTTTTTTTTTTTTTTTTTTTTTTTTTTTTTTTTTTTTTTTTTTTTTTTTTTTTTTTTTTTTTTTTTTTTTTTTTTTTTTTTTTTTTTTTTTTTTTTTTTTTTTTTTTTTTTTTTTTTTTTTTTTTTTTTTTTTTTTTTTTTTTTTTTTTTTTTTTTTTTTTTTTTTTTTTTTTTTTTTTTTTTTTTTTTTTTTTTTTTTTTTTTTTTTTTTTTTTTTTTTTTTTTTTTTTTTTTTTTTTTTTTTTTTTTTTTTTTTTTTTTTTTTTTTTTTTTTTTTTTTTTTTTTTTTTTTTTTTTTTTTTTTTTTTTTTTTTTTTTTTTTTTTTTTTTTTTTTTTTTTTTTTTTTTTTTTTTTTTTTTTTTTTTTTTTTTTTTTTTTTTTTTTTTTTTTTTTTTTTTTTTTTTTTTTTTTTTTTTTTTTTTTTTTTTTTTTTTTTTTTTTTTTTTTTTTTTTTTTTTTTTTTTTTTTTTTTTTTTTTTTTTTTTTTTTTTTTTTTTTTTTTTTTTTTTTTTTTTTTTTTTTTTTTTTTTTTTTTTTTTTTTTTTTTTTTTTTTTTTTTTTTTTTTTTTTTTTTTTTTTTTTTTTTTTTTTTTTTTTTTTTTTTTTTTTTTTTTTTTTTTTTTTTTTTTTTTTTTTTTTTTTTTTTTTTTTTTTTTTTTTTTTTTTTTTTTTTTTTTTTTTTTTTTTTTTTTTTTTTTTTTTTTTTTTTTTTTTTTTTTTTTTTTTTTTTTTTTTTTTTTTTTTTTTTTTTTTTTTTTTTTTTTTTTTTTTTTTTTTTTTTTTTTTTTTTTTTTTTTTTTTTTTTTTTTTTTTTTTTTTTTTTTTTTTTTTTTTTTTTTTTTTTTTTTTTTTTTTTTTTTTTTTTTTTTTTTTTTTTTTTTTTTTTTTTTTTTTTTTTTTTTTTTTTTTTTTTTTTTTTTTTTTTTTTTTTTTTTTTTTTTTTTTTTTTTTTTTTTTTTTTTTTTTTTTTTTTTTTTTTTTTTTTTTTTTTTTTTTTTTTTTTTTTTTTTTTTTTTTTTTTTTTTTTTTTTTTTTTTTTTTGTGAAAAGTGGTCTGCTTAGTCTTTCTCTTCGGACATCCTTTGGATTTAATTTTTTATTTGATTGATTTGAACAGGGCTCGTTATTAGACCAAATTTGTTCTTCTGGTTCAATTGTACTAAGCCCACTACTCTCGTGTTCAAAAAGAGAAATTCCATTTCTTACATTTCTATTACTTTTAATTCCTCTACACATTTATTGAAGGTTTGCGTTCCATAATTAGACAAAATATCTGCAATATTTTTAGTTATCGCCAGTGCCATATTGAATTTTTCCCTATCCAATAATATTTTGTTGGGACAATCAAAATCATCAGTAAAAGTTTCATCTTCGATATGATCATCATCGATGTCTACATTTACATCTGTATCCATACTTAGTGCATTTTCAATTGAAATAATATATCTTGCATGAAAGCAAGTTTTTGAAAATATGTCCAAATTATTATATTTTCTTATCATTAAAATATGACGACATGGTGCCCTAAAAGAATTTCAAAATGAACAAGAACATGTTTTCACCGATGTATTATAAAATTTTGATATTTTGCTATCAAGATTTTCCTCAGTGCCATTATTTTTAATTCTCATTTCTCAATAATGGGTATCACAATTAGGATATTGATAATCGAAATTTAGGATATCCTAAATTATAAATAACATTAAAACTGTCATCTTTACATCATGGCTTTAAAAGGGTTAAATAGCCAATTGACTATACATACTGTATGTATAAATAGACATTTTCAATTTTTAAAGTATTTTTCCATGTGTTTTTTCTCACGACCATTTCAGAAAAAGATTTTGTAAACAGTTATGTCTAGTAAAGAAAAGTCTTTTTATTGTTACATAATTCTTTTTTTTTTTTTTCGCGGTAGTTTTTGGCGATACCCCAAAAGAATTTAATGGACATATCTGTCCCTCACCACTGCCACACGATTGCCCTGGACGAATATATCCGTCCCTCACTGTCGAGTGGTTAAGATAATTGATTTTTTTAATTAATTAATCCCTTACAGAAGTCTGATTTCCTGGAAGAATCGGAATGGTTTGACGATGATTTTGGTTTTGAAAATAAAGAAGCACAGTTGGCTCAGGAAGAAATGCCTCCACACTATCAGAACTATTATCGTCAGATTCCTAACAAACCTCCTCCACCATACATTCCTCCGTCCGCTTTGCCGTTTTCTAAATTCGAACCGAAGAAGAACGAGTCTTTCTCTGTAATTGTTAATGATCCTAAAGAAATACAAGATATGGTGACCGAAATGGCTTTAACTCTGAAAGATAACATAAATATTTATCAGTTTAATGAAGAAAATGCAGAAAACAGTGATTTGGCAACAGAGAGTCAAGTGTTATATAAACAGTTTTTGTGTGATCTCACTAGGGACATGATACTAAATTTAAACAGGTGTGTATAAATTTTCCTATATTCGAAATAATAAAAGAAGAGGTATATTTTTATTTAATTATTTTTAGTAAAGCCAACGAGAAACCTGCTCCGTGGACAAAAACGTGGAAGCTGACGCAAAAATCATTTCCTCGAGACGGCGAACAATTTGTAAACACTGTAGTCGAAAAGACGCTCCAGTTACTAGGCATAAAGAACATTGCTACGGAATCTAAGAAGAACGAATCAGTTATGAAACTGGGTCGAAAGAAACGCGACTTCGTGGACAATATATTAATAAAAGAACTGAGAGAAGAAGAGTGTTCCTGGGTAAATTACGAACAGGACGAGATATTTATCAAAACCGAACTTTCCGATGCTATTTTCGACATTCTCGTCGACGATACCGTCTCGTTAATCGGAAAGCTTCAGCAGAGAGTGTAAATTGCAGCGTAAGTGTATAAATTATAAATAAGAACAATTTACAAACTTTTAAAATGATTAATGATTTTAATAATTTAATGATTTTGAAATATTTCAAATAAAACAATTAAAATAAGTGTTTTTTCTAAAGACTAGAAAGAATTCTTCTTCTGCAACTTTAAGAATTTCTTGAAGCTGAATTTGTCGTCCGAAACATCGGGCACAATACCGTTATATCTTGGACCGTTAGTCAAGTTTTGAAGTGGCACGGCTTTCGGTCTCTCTTTCTCTCTACATTTTTGAATATTCTGTTTAATATCAAAAGTGTTCTCACAGTTCACACTATCCTTAGTTCTTTCCGCCGTACCCTTCTGATCTAAATTTGTAGCATTGCTAATATCACAGTTATTAAGACTAGAGAAGTAGTTAAAATTACAGGAATCAGTTTTTTGACTACACTTCCCCTGCTGGTTCTTCTTCTTGTTTCTGTGATGCTTTTTCTTCACCTGAAAAAATAAAATCACAAAGTTTTACAACACGACATACGAACAAATATTTTTTACCATTTTCCAGTCTTCAAAAAAGATTGCCACAAATTGCACTTAAGAGTTCTTTGCCCAATACTTACTTTCGGTGGCGGCTCTATGACTATCGGGACCGACGGTTCCACTATCAGGTAATTTGTGTGAATCTCTGAAAATACAATTATGATTTAATGACCAACTGCATTTAGAATATGAAATTTTTTAACCTAGTGAATATAATGCACTTTCTTTATATTTTAAATATAAATAAAAATTAATTTTTATTTATATTTAAACAGTCGAGAACTTTGGCGACTGATCAAAATTTTTCTATTTATTAATTGTAGATCTATATTAAAGCATTTTATGTCAATTTTTGCTAAACTTCATCCTCGGTGAACTTACTATATAAACTTTAGTTAATTTTATCTTTCAATGAGTTTGGGTTAAGAGGTTACTATAAAATATGTCATCAATCAAATACAGTGAAACCTGCCTAAATGGAAGAAATCACTCCATTCCAAAGAATGCTTTCCATGTTAAATGAGATGGAAACCTGCCAAACTGGAATAAAAATTTGGTATCTTGCAGCAATTCCAGTTTACACAGGTTTTACTGTATGTGGAAGTTATTTAACACAATATATTACATAAGTATTCTTCAAAGTAATTAATGAAAATAGTTAAAAGAATTGCTGCTGACAGAATATCTAGCTTTGAATTTATTTGGCATTTTACAATCAAATTTCCATTTATCTGTTTATAATACAAACAGATAAATGGAAATTTGATTGTTATAAATATAATACATTTATAACAATTGTGATGATGATGACATTGATTTGTAGTCCCCTCATATATTTTATTAATGTATAGAAAGAATGTTTATTCTTTAAAGTTCTTTTTATTACATTACTCCTTTTACTAATATATATCACAATAAAAAAAACTGAAGAAAGTAGTAATTAAACATTCATTTATTCCTTTTTTTTTTTTTAAATCCTGATATTATCAAGGTGATACTTTAGAGGCAGATTTATTTATTTTTCTTTTCTGGCACTTTCCATCCTGTACAGTATGCATATGACTTAAACAGGATCCCAAATTTCAATTTTTAATAATTTGTAAAAGAACTAACTACAGTAGAGCGTCGTTTATCCGAAAGAATTCCAGTCAGCAAATTAAAATTTTTGCCAGTGCTATGGCACTGCAATCTTTGGCTATGTCTTGGGCTACTCAAATATTTTATGTTTTTGATACTAAATTAACTTCTGAAGTATAATTTTTTAATAATTTGTAAAAGAACTATCTACAGTAGAGCGTCGGTTATCCGAAAGAATTCCAGTCAGCAAATTAAAATTTTTGCTAGTGCTGTGGCGCTGCAATCTTTGGCTATACTGTATCTTGGGCTACTCCAATATATATATTTTTTTTTGTTGGTGTGTGTGTTTTAGCTGGCAGCACTGACACTTTTGTGTGGTGTTTTTCTGAGGACCGTGTGTGGTGCTGAATCGAACGTTTTTGATACTAGATTAACTTCTAAAGTAAAATTTTTTTTGTTTTTATATTTTTCAATATATTTATTTTGTACAAACAAAATAAAGAAATAATTTTTAATGATACTATAGCCACGATTATTATTTTAAAAAGTTTACGTTAAGCTTAACATCGACGAAAATTCCACGCGAAGCGACACGCGACGGGGAAAAATTTCAACATAGTATAGGTTAATATATTTTTTCGTACATAATCGGTTATCCGAAACATAAGTTATCCGAACAACCCTAGTCCCCAATTGATTCGGATAAACGACGCTCTACTGTAATTTAATTGATTTAATTAAAAAATTTTTTAAAACGCACCGAAAAACTTTTGTAGTTTTCAGAAATCTTACAATTTCTGTATGCTGTTTGTGAATTTATGACTTTAAACCCTAGCCAGCGGGGACAGCGAATATACCTTGAAG
Organism: Centruroides sculpturatus; assembly: GCF_000671375.1. Lineage (NCBI taxonomy): Eukaryota > Metazoa > Arthropoda > Arachnida > Scorpiones > Buthidae > Centruroides > Centruroides sculpturatus. Next base: position 610,988 of record NW_019384462.1, read on the forward strand.
GATGGTTGCAAGATAAATACAAAGGATTTACACAATAATATAAATGAATGTATTTAGAAAAGATCTAAAACAGATTTCTATGTTCTAAAACTTTCTAAAATAATCGAAATTCTCGTGTTAAACGCTATAGAAATTAACGTTTTTTTTTTTTTTTTTAAATATTCTTTCAATCTTATATGTTAAAAACTAAACTATAAAAATTAATTTTATAGTTTATTTTTATATTTATAATTAAATATTAATTATCTCATCTTCTACTGACCGACATTTTGTATTTATCTTCATTAAATTAGACAAGACTCGTTAAGATCTTTGATCTCTTTCGATATTTCATTCTTATATTGACCCAAACCTAATTACTCAATGTTAGTTTGACAGTAATACCTTTCTTCATCAAAGGATATATTTTTTTCCCATGCTTACAAACATCTCGTAAAATAAGGTGATGATGATAATTCATAAACAAAATTAAAATATAGCTTCATATAAGATCTGAATCTTCATTCGATAAAGATTCAGAATCACGCGAAGTCCCCAATTGTTCATTGTAATTACACTATTTTCTCTCTTGTGTTTGTTGTAATTCTTACTTAATATGTTATTTATATACTGTAGTCTATTTTCAGCATTATTTATTACGGGTGTAAATATTTTCATACATATTATACACTTGATTTTATTCGTATCAAGCATTAAGTGGCTTTAAACTGTTTCGTACAGAGCAGATGTACTCAATTACGATACGTGTGCCAAAATACAGTATAGTTTATCAAACTAATTAGCAACTTCTATCTGATTTATATTTGGTGTTTGCAAAAAACGAAAAGTTCATCTAAAACTAACTGCAAGAAAGTTCAAGATAAACAGAACACTCATTAGCTATTTTAATTAACTTCGATTAGAAATATCTCTAATTACAACTTTCGAGTGAATTATTAAATAGAAAAAAACAATTCCAGTAAAATTTTATTTTATTGGAAAATCTAAAAATAAGATTTCAATTTTTATGTACTGTATCGTTAATAGATTTTTGTAATAAAGGTTGGAAGATTTTTATTCATTTATTGATATGTAAATTAATGTTTGTCTATTTAAAAAATTATGTTTAAAAGTAGAATAAGACGGTAAATTGATGAATTATCTTAGAATGTTTTTGTATGGTCGCTGTCTTGCTAAAAAAGTAACGAAGAAGCTTTCTTGGTCTCACACTTGGGTGACAAATGGATTGAACTCGGTTGTAATGTAGCGTTCAGAATTAACTATCGTTAAAGAAAATTGGGTCCATGGTTCGTGATACAGATATTGCACACCACATTTTGACCATTACATCATGTACTTAGGGTCTGACTCAAATGGCTCCTATCTCATGATTCTGTGTTAACATACAATATCAATCATATTTCTTCAATTGTCTAGTAACAATTTAGTACGTAGCATGAAAGCAATTTTAAATGTTATATATTATAATAAGAGAAGAAAATTTCGATAGCCTTATCGCAAATGACCGATATTAGGAATAATTTAGTAGAATGTATGTTTATTTGGACGTTTCAATTCTGGAAATTATTCCGTAATCACATTTTCTAGGAAAATATTCATTTTTTTGGATGATAAAGAATTGTTAAGTTGATACTGAAGAGTGTTAATGAGTCACAGGTACTTTAAATAAGTATTAGATTTATCTTATTTTTAAATTTTTTATACATATAACAAAATGAAAAGCTTGAATTACGCTTTAAAAATACATTAACTATTTATAAATTTTTATAAAAAATTTATCCGAATTTCACGTTAAAATTTGGTAATTTTGTAAGAAAATAAAACGCTAAATTATAGGCCTATATATATGTGTGTGTAGGCGTGTGTGTGTGCAAACAACAGATATTTACACAGAAATTTTATATACAGTGTGTTCTCAATATAATGCACTCTCAAAGGGATGAACTAAATCCTTCATTATATCGCGTGATCACTATATCAAGAGTCCACTGTATATGCAAATATATCTACTTTATAAATATGAATATATATAATTTTATAATGTTTGATATCATTTAAAGTTAAATTATTATTTACTTAAATTTTTTTAAAATAAACATTCTTTATAAAATAATAATAGAAATGAATTTGTTATAGATTTGAATGTAGCTCATTTTACAGTACCTCTTCATTTCATAAATAAACATAATTTACATTACGTTTTAATAAATTGAATCATTTTAAAATATTTTTGTACGTATTAACATTGTGTAAAGTTCTATTTATTTATTTATTTATATTATTTATTACCAAAATAATTTAAATAAATAAATAAATAAATCACATACCAGTTTACATAAAATACCACTGAATTACATGCAATATATCATGAATAAAGATTAAACTAACATGTAAGATAATTAAATAACAAAATCAATCTTTATTTAATTTTATTATAATTTAAGCGTACATTACCATTTAAAAATCATTTTAATTAGCGATAAATAAATTAAATTTGAATAAAAGATTCTCTCTCTTTATATTTAATATAAACCATTTTTTAAAGAGAGAGAGAGTATTNGGTTTCCTTATGACCTGGCCCAGGATTTTGTTGACAAAACAGCTAGTTAGATCGGGGAGATGGAAAGATTTGTGATTGCCATACGGGATCAGGTCATAAATACTAAAAACTACAGAAAACACATACTCAAAGATACAACACTCACAAATGACACATGCAGAAAATGTCACATTATGCCAGAAACTATACAACACATCACTTCTGGGTGCAAGCTCTTGGCACAGACAGATTGCTTACATAGACACAATCAAGTAGCAAATATAATACACCAAGAGCTTGCAAAGAAACACAAATTGGTAGACATGCACAAACCATACTATATTAGAAAACAACAGAGCCATAATCACAGATAAAACAATTTACTTGAAATTTACACCCTTGAAGTGTGGAGCAATATATCAGAATAGTTAAACAAAACAAAGTTAAAAGAAATCTGTAATTTTGAAGATTGAAAAAATAGAAAATATTTTTTGGTGCCAAAAGAGTATGCCAAATTTAGTTTCTATTTTTAAAGTAGCCAAACCTGGCATCACCATAGACACTTCCTGATGTAATGTACAGTACAAACTAGCACCCATCTAAAGGATTAGGTGTTCTTAAACTTCTATTTTCCGAGTACAGTAGAATGGTCACTAAAAATGAATTTTTAAACTGCTCTACAATTGGATGTCAGACCCATCTTTGCTTGATAGGAGAAGGAAGTCTATTGTACTCAAAATGGAACATTTATTGCATTTCCACTTTTTATTGTTCGTGTCGAAAAGAATAAATTTTATCAGAATTTGTTCAACTGAACTGTAAATTATCTTCACAATTTCTGATAATGGTTGCTTTTTAATGTTGAGACTGACATTTTGCTGGGGCAATGGCACTTTATCAGTTTCATTTAAAATTAACTGAAATTGTAATATTATTATTTTATGAACTAAGTAAAGATAGGACCTTTCAGTGTCTAATTAAAATTTAGACTTCTACACTTGCCAAGGAGAATATTGTGTCTTAACAACATTCTGTATCCTGAGATCATCTGAATGTTGATTCACTGTTACACACAGAGCTCGGCATGTTGCAGAAAGGAAGACAAATTACCGATGACTCTACAAGTGCCATTTTGCAGGTGGTATGAAGAAATTTGTTGTTAGTTGAAAATAGTCCATGCTTAGACTTGTTTCTTTCCACATACTAGTGGAATGTATGGAAAGTTTTCAGCAGGTTATCCTTACAATGGTAAATTCCAGTTTAAGTTGCAACTGATGCCAAATTTAATTCAGCTTATTATCTGAAGCATATTTTGGGACATTCATTCTGTACAGCATTGGTATCCTTCATAAACCTACTACCCAATAAACATTAGAAACAGTCCATATTCAGACATAATAATCAGATGCCTCAACAATGAAAATGTCAGTCTCAGGAACTAGCAACCTTACAGAAAACTATGTGGAGGAGTGGGAATCGATCAAGCTTCTCATACTGCAATAGAAATTGAGATGTAGAACCACTGTTCGAAGACAGTCTCCAAATTGAGCACAATCACTGGTGGAGAAAGGAATTCACACACAACTCATTCATAGTAACAGTGAAACACAACCTTCTGTACTTTTGTAATAATAATGTTTTTTTTTTTGCTTTATAAAAGTAATCTTTCAAATGTATGGAATATAGATATAAAAAAACTTGAGGAAAGAGGTACTTTAATGATAAAACAGATTTCAATATTCTGACTAAATTAGTTAACACTCAAATAAGGCAGGTCACTTGCTGAGGAACCAGGCAGAATGATAAAGATAGATAGTAATAAAGACAAAATTCTCCATAAAAATATCCCAAGGGTCTTGATAGATGGCCATGCAGTAAGTTATCTGTCTGAAATGTGAAGTAGTAATAATAAAAGTGAGAGAGATAAATAAAATCAAGCGATAATTTTGCATATCAATTTGAATACCATTCACACATTGAACTGCTGACAAGAAGTGTCTAAATATATTTGAATGGAAAAATGAGAATATTTCTGATGAATGTTTGTCATTTATCACTAAAATTTTCATATTAAGTTCCTATTCTAATAAATGATGTAAGATTATGAACATATTTTTATTATGTTACAGAATAACTGATAGTATAACGTAATAAAATAGATAAACTAATCTAGGCCTCTGGTCCCTAAGCTTTCTGCATTTGGTCTTGATTTTCATCTAACTCCATTCTTGAGATTAACAAAGGGCAGAAGGACAGTGGAAATGTATAGGTCTGCAATTTGAAAATTGCAGACCTAAAATAATTTAATAAATAATTTTAAAAATAATTTCTGCATTAGTTATTTGTTTGTTGTTATTTTTTGTATCAAATTATGTAGTTGAGAAAATTTGATTTTGGGAATAACAATCAAAATTGAATGAGTGATAGAGGCCATAAGTAAGTCTTTGAATTATTTTAAAGCAGTTTATGTTTTCATGAATGATAAAGAACAACAAGGGCCAAAGCAGTGCACTCATATAGCATATCTATTTGGTAAAAACACCAGTAACACAATGTAACACTGTGGTATTTGTATCAAATCATTGGCTCTTATTGATGTTGATTCCTGAAATGTCTGAGCAATGATTTCAGAGACCCAAGATTAAATCAGTAATGTTTTTCAAAAAATGTTATATATCACTCTAGTTTATGTATGAACTTCCAGTCCAGACTGGAAGTTCATACATAAACTAGAGTGGAAATCATGTGATTTCAACTCAAAATTTTCTCAAGTACAGAGTCAGATAGATAACTAGCAGGAGATGTATAGTGGTGTCTTGCCCCTGTACATTAAAGTTCAGAACAAATATGAAATGATTAGGGACTGGAGACCAGAGACCCAACTAACATATATACAAACTTCTGGTTTGGACCGGAAGTCAAGTGATTTTTTTTCAATTAAAAATTACCATATTTACTTGCATATAAGATGGGGTTTCAAGATCGTCTTATACGTAAGTAAATATGGTAATTAAAAATTACAACCTGACATTGTGACAATGCTTAGTAAATATTCTGTATGGAATAAATCTAATGTTACTTCTATTAACATAAAAATAATAATGTTTATCATATTAAGACATTGTACAGTACAATGTCTTAACAAAGGTACTGCTAATTACACTAGTTTTGTATATAGTAAGTTCATTTGAGGAACAAAATAAATAATAATAATTGAATAAAGGAGCAAAATATAATTAAACCAAAGAAAAAATAATAATTACTAAGTGTGCATCTATCGTTAAGTAAATTTTTGATGATGATATTTATGAAATTTTCTCCAATGAAAATGAAATTAATAAAAAAAAAATATGGCTATTAAAATTTTGTCATAAAAATCATCATCGTATATTTTTTAAAAATTCATAGTGTGTAAGCATTATACATTAAAGAAATAACTACACCCTTGCCCTTACCCAGAGCCCTCGGGAGGGATCTGCTTTCCATTAGTACAGGCTTGTAAGGGAAGAGCAAAGAATAAATATGATGATAATCATTAACAAAATTATTATATACATTAATTAATTAACAATAATAATATAAAATATAACAAATACTTAGATTTATATCTTACATTTCAGATTGTTTTACAAAAATAAAAATATCAAATATGTTCATTCCATAAGAATGTTTGTATTATTTATATATTTAAACTGTGTGGAAATACACAGATGGAATATAGTAATTTTTCACAATCTTAAGATTCTGAATTTAACAGACAAATAATTATGATAAACTGAACATACTAACTCCTGCAAAGGTTCTATATAAAAAAAATTTTTTTTTGATGACAGCAATTACTTCTCTATTGACTGTTCCTTTTAAGTTTATTTGAAAATGATTAATGACACTTTCCAGTCATATCATCATTTTTAGTGTTTCCTGCACAATTTTTTGCTGAATCCAAGAAACACAGAACTTCTCTATAGGTCTTAAAATTTTTGATTACATAATAGAATATAAGAGTATTATACTATTTGTTGATAAACATATGGAATTTGTATCATTAACAAAATTAAACTGGTTACTAGAAATTTGGATATAACACAGAAGACATTTTTCAAGACATGTAACAACATAAATACTGTTTTATAAATTGTGTGCAAGATATCACGTTACTCCTAATTCATAATTCTCCATCAATTAAGCCGATTATGTTGAAAAAGTGTATAACCGATTCAAAGGCTTTCTTGTTATATCTGTTGTGTGCCAAGCTTTAAAAAAACATGCGTTAAGTAAAATTTTGTTTTCTTCAGGTTTTATTTTAAACACAGTGCAGAAAATTGAAATGAGTTTTGGGATCATATTTTAGTAAATTTTACACAATAGTTTTTAGGTTTAATTGCTTAAATATAAGCTTTCACACAACATACCTTTTGTTGTCTAAAATACTATTAAGCAGAAATACCTGAACTTCTTATATATCAGACTTATTATTTCTAAGTCTAAATACATGATGAAACATTTAAATTTATCACCAACAATAAGATCAATCCCACACTGAAACTACCAGAAAATATAACTACAGATGATGCCAATAACATTCATTTGGGATAGGAAAAGTAACAATTTGATAAGGACCTGACATTTGAAACAAATGGATCATCCTTGGAAACTTCATTTAATAACCAACAAAATTTAAATTACCTTGTTCATGATTCAAATTTGTCAAAAAAGCAAGCAAAAATTTTAGCATTGATTTGAATGGTGGAGTTTACTTTGCTAAGGCACTAAAATATATTTTAGCAATCAGCAGTATCATCGGAAAATGGTCTGGCATATTGTAATAAGGTTCATTCTCTTTTGAAATTCCTTAAACATCAATATCACATAAAAATTAGCTAGCTTCCTCATAATGGAAATAAATACCCATCTGTGGAAAGCTTCGGCTCATGCTAGTAATATGAATGTCCTCTCAACAGTATTCATTACAAAAAGTAATCCTATATTTGTATCAATTTCAAAGTAATTGTTATTTTACTCTGTTCACAACTTGGAAACATAAATAATGGTGACTTTTTTCTATCATTCAAAAAAAAAAAAACAACAATGTTCAGTGACCAAAACAAGAATCACTTATTTATCTATATGACAAACAATTTGAAAATTAGCTGACTAGAGGAAAAAAACTCATGTATGGCAATTTTTCAAAGTATTAGAAAATTATATGGAAGGATTCTACTATGAAACAGTATACAATCCGAAGTAGTAAAAATCAAAATATTTTCCTAAATAGTAGTCTAAAATACATTTTTAAACTCCCATTTAGACTTGTTACCTAAGAACTTCCATGTCATTGATGATACTGAAGTTGCATTGGGACATTTCTCTATGAAAAAACAGTACAGGGTAAATGGAATGAAAATATACTAGATTACTGCTGGACACTAAAGAAAGATGTTCTCTAAGCAAAATATAACAGGAAATTAATTATATTAACTACACTTACATTTCAAATAACAAATTTTAAGAAACTATGTGATATAGTATTTGTTATGCATAACAAATACTATCACACTTTAAATACATACTTTCCAATCCTGCTCAAGCAATAAGCAATCAGTCTATTTTATCAAGAAAAAAAAAAACAAAATTCTTATAAATAATTATTGTTGTTTAATATGTATTTCAAAAATGTTAAAGTAGCTTACTTCTTTACTAAGAAGGGTATTTGTATTTTTATTTTTAAATATAACATACCACTTTATACAGAAATTTACCACTTTTATAAATTTATAAGTGTCAATTTATTAATACTGTATTTACTCAAATAATCTGCACACTTTTTACAAAAACTTGTGACAAAATTCGGTGGCACAACCCACTAAGTCCAGGGTGCTTATTTTGCTTATCAACTGAATGACTGCTTAATAATAATGAATGTCTACAGTCGATAGTTACGAGAAACATTATTAAATGTTTTTGTGTGATTAATTATAGACACTGTGTATTTATCTTAAAACTGTTAGAGAATGATCAATAAAATTTTGTAAGCACATTTATCTTGGCATGGAAAACAATAGTCATAGTTTCAAAGATAGTTACAATTTTTGCCACTAGAGATCTATAATGACACCACTCACACCAGCATCACATTTTTCCCCTCTATTTTTATTTATTAATACCACATGGACTTGTAAACAAAAACACTACATTTCAAATGCTAAAAAATGGCAAGAGTAAGGTTACTATTGTGTTACAACTATAAATTAGTAAAATTTGTTAGATATGTAATAAATTAAAGTCTTTTTTCCTTTTTTTATAACTAGTATCTTAAAAAATGAGGTGTGCAGATTATTTGAATAAACATGGTATATTGGAAAAGTATAATTTTATATTTATAATATTTATTGAATAATTTGTTTTTTGTTTAATAAATTAAATAATAATAAAAGACTATACGTGGCAAACTGTTTGATTCTAAATTTACTTAAGGATACCAGAAAAAAATCTTTTTAAATTATTACTGAATAATTTCATTTTAGAAAGTATTTATTGATGGCTTTTTGAGTCTCATCATGTACTATTCACAATGTAAGAAATTAATATAGACAGTTATTAACTATTTACTTTAACAGTGGATTAAGTTTTGTGTTAAGTTTATTTAAAAAATTTAAATATAAAAAAAAACTTAATAGAAATTATTAAAATATATTAAATAAATTTCATGGAAATACATATTTATAATAATGTTAATTGATAAAATATAATAATGGCAGACAACCTTAATTTTAAAAAAATGTTTTTAAGGTGAAATTAGTCATGAATGTTAAGGATAAAACTAATTTTTAAATTAAAAAAAAAACTGAAAAATTCATAAAGTAAACTATATTTTATAATTACAAAGTAACAGAACAGTTATAATTTTTATAAAGATAATAATTATGTAATTACACCTTAAATATGAATTAAAATAAAACATGTGATATAAATTTATCAAAAACTATTTAGCTATGTGCAAGTGAAATTCTGTCAACGGAATTAAGACAGGTACTAGAAAATATTTATTGAAAATTTGACTACTTCAAGTAGTGCATTATAGCTTCATGCAACCCAGGCAAATTTGAATTATGAGAACCCATTAATAGTGTTCAAACATTTTTCTTCAGAGGATTTTCTCCTGGTATCCTCATTCGTTTTTTAACTCAACTTCTGCACTGTGTTAGTGCACACCGCACCTGTGCCACACTGGTAATCTAAGGTCTTCATATATAGCCCAAATTTAAATTTCAATACTCTTACTACAATAACAAGTTTATAAAAGACTTGTTTGAGGCTGCCTGTTTATGGGAACTCCAGGCAATTGCCCTTTTTGCCTATAGGATAATGCACCTCTGGCTAACTCTAATTACTTTATCCATAAATTGTTAAACTTGCAATATCTTTGGAGTAAATGGATTGANCTTCTGAAGTATAATTTTTTATTGTTTTTATATTTTTCAATATATTTATTTTGTTTGTACAAAATAGAAAAATAATTTTTAACGATACAATAGTCTTCGTTAGGCTTAACATCGACGAAAATTCAACGCAAAGCAACACGAGATAGGTTAATATATATTTTTGTACATAATCGGTTATCCGAAATATCGATTTACCAAACAATCCCAGTCCCAATTGATTTGGATAAACGACGCTCTACTGTATTTAGTTTTTTTTATTCTAAATATTTATTAAACAATCCAACCTAATATTGTTCTTAAATTAGTAGATAATATACAGTAATTTGAAACAATTATGTAGTTAGTATAAGTTTAAGTTTCAGTAGTGTTTGATAATAATAACTCTCCCGTGGTCACCACCTGGTCGTGGTGGAAGAGCCCAGTAATTTTACTGAACCATAGAGCAATGCAGGCTGGAGCACAAGCTCCTGGTAGGGACACCCATGCCAGTAAGGTCTATGGGGAGAAATGAAGCTAAGAGTGACCACACCCACATTCTGTGGAGATAATTATTATGGTAGTAACCAGATCAAAGTGTGATGCCGGCTCAGACATTGCCCAGGTTAATAAGGTTTGCGTTCGTGGGTTAGGCAGAGGCTCACGTTCGAAAAATAGGCCGCAGTCTCCCTTGGTTACCGGTGGCTACTGCAATGCCCTCAACATATGTGAGGAATCAACCTAGCCTTGGTGTTTATGTGGCAATGCATCCACAGACCACAAAGGCTGGAAAACCACGCCAATGGATGAAATGGACAACAGAAATGAACGAGTTTATCATCCGTACTTATTATGCAATCACAAGACTCGAAACAAACATGACAGCATACAGACAACAACTACACCATAGATTCACACAACAATATCCTCACCTCACTGTCACCGAACAAAGGGTTGTCGATCAAAAAAGAACAATTATATACAACAACCTTGTTCCACAAACAACACTTGAACTTATCAAACAATAGGTTGCTGTTCAAATACATCCAACAGACAGAAACACTTAACATTATTAATGAAGATCACGTAACCTGTCAGGATAATCCAGCAACAAGCANAAATACTATTAAGCAGAAATACCTGAACTTCTTATATATCAGACTTATTATTTCTAAGTCTAAATACATGATGAAACATTTAAATTTATCACCAACAATAAGATCAATCCCACACTGAAACTACCAGAAAATATAACTACAGATGATGCCAATAACATTCATTTGGGATAGGAAAAGTAACAATTTGATAAGGACCTGACATTTGAAACAAATGGATCATCCTTGGAAACTTCATTTAATAACCAACAAAATTTAAATTACCTTGTTCATGATTCAAATTTGTCAAAAAAGCAAGCAAAAATTTTAGCATTGATTTGAATGGTGGAGTTTACTTTGCTAAGGCACTAAAATATATTTTAGCAATCAGCAGTATCATCGGAAAATGGTCTGGCATATTGTAATAAGGTTCATTCTCTTTTGAAATTCCTTAAACATCAATATCACATAAAAATTAGCTAGCTTCCTCATAATGGAAATAAATACCCATCTGTGGAAAGCTTCGGCTCATGCTAGTAATATGAATGTCCTCTCAACAGTATTCATTACAAAAAGTAATCCTATATTTGTATCAATTTCAAAGTAATTGTTATTTTACTCTGTTCACAACTTGGAAACATAAATAATGGTGACTTTTTTCTATCATTCAAAAAAAAAAAAACAACAATGTTCAGTGACCAAAACAAGAATCACTTATTTATCTATATGACAAACAATTTGAAAATTAGCTGACTAGAGGAAAAAAACTCATGTATGGCAATTTTTCAAAGTATTAGAAAATTATATGGAAGGATTCTACTATGAAACAGTATACAATCCGAAGTAGTAAAAATCAAAATATTTTCCTAAATAGTAGTCTAAAATACATTTTTAAACTCCCATTTAGACTTGTTACCTAAGAACTTCCATGTCATTGATGATACTGAAGTTGCATTGGGACATTTCTCTATGAAAAAACAGTACAGGGTAAATGGAATGAAAATATACTAGATTACTGCTGGACACTAAAGAAAGATGTTCTCTAAGCAAAATATAACAGGAAATTAATTATATTAACTACACTTACATTTCAAATAACAAATTTTAAGAAACTATGTGATATAGTATTTGTTATGCATAACAAATACTATCACACTTTAAATACATACTTTCCAATCCTGCTCAAGCAATAAGCAATCAGTCTATTTTATCAAGAAAAAAAAAAACAAAATTCTTATAAATAATTATTGTTGTTTAATATGTATTTCAAAAATGTTAAAGTAGCTTACTTCTTTACTAAGAAGGGTATTTGTATTTTTATTTTTAAATATAACATACCACTTTATACAGAAATTTACCACTTTTATAAATTTATAAGTGTCAATTTATTAATACTGTATTTACTCAAATAATCTGCACACTTTTTACAAAAACTTGTGACAAAATTCGGTGGCACAACCCACTAAGTCCAGGGTGCTTATTTTGCTTATCAACTGAATGACTGCTTAATAATAATGAATGTCTACAGTCGATAGTTACGAGAAACATTATTAAATGTTTTTGTGTGATTAATTATAGACACTGTGTATTTATCTTAAAACTGTTAGAGAATGATCAATAAAATTTTGTAAGCACATTTATCTTGGCATGGAAAACAATAGTCATAGTTTCAAAGATAGTTACAATTTTTGCCACTAGAGATCTATAATGACACCACTCACACCAGCATCACATTTTTCCCCTCTATTTTTATTTATTAATACCACATGGACTTGTAAACAAAAACACTACATTTCAAATGCTAAAAAATGGCAAGAGTAAGGTTACTATTGTGTTACAACTATAAATTAGTAAAATTTGTTAGATATGTAATAAATTAAAGTCTTTTTTCCTTTTTTTATAACTAGTATCTTAAAAAATGAGGTGTGCAGATTATTTGAATAAACATGGTATATTGGAAAAGTATAATTTTATATTTATAATATTTATTGAATAATTTGTTTTTTGTTTAATAAATTAAATAATAATAAAAGACTATACGTGGCAAACTGTTTGATTCTAAATTTACTTAAGGATACCAGAAAAAAATCTTTTTAAATTATTACTGAATAATTTCATTTTAGAAAGTATTTATTGATGGCTTTTTGAGTCTCATCATGTACTATTCACAATGTAAGAAATTAATATAGACAGTTATTAACTATTTACTTTAACAGTGGATTAAGTTTTGTGTTAAGTTTATTTAAAAAATTTAAATATAAAAAAAAACTTAATAGAAATTATTAAAATATATTAAATAAATTTCATGGAAATACATATTTATAATAATGTTAATTGATAAAATATAATAATGGCAGACAACCTTAATTTTAAAAAAATGTTTTTAAGGTGAAATTAGTCATGAATGTTAAGGATAAAACTAATTTTTAAATTAAAAAAAAAACTGAAAAATTCATAAAGTAAACTATATTTTATAATTACAAAGTAACAGAACAGTTATAATTTTTATAAAGATAATAATTATGTAATTACACCTTAAATATGAATTAAAATAAAACATGTGATATAAATTTATCAAAAACTATTTAGCTATGTGCAAGTGAAATTCTGTCAACGGAATTAAGACAGGTACTAGAAAATATTTATTGAAAATTTGACTACTTCAAGTAGTGCATTATAGCTTCATGCAACCCAGGCAAATTTGAATTATGAGAACCCATTAATAGTGTTCAAACATTTTTCTTCAGAGGATTTTCTCCTGGTATCCTCATTCGTTTTTTAACTCAACTTCTGCACTGTGTTAGTGCACACCGCACCTGTGCCACACTGGTAATCTAAGGTCTTCATATATAGCCCAAATTTAAATTTCAATACTCTTACTACAATAACAAGTTTATAAAAGACTTGTTTGAGGCTGCCTGTTTATGGGAACTCCAGGCAATTGCCCTTTTTGCCTATAGGATAATGCACCTCTGGCTAACTCTAATTACTTTATCCATAAATTGTTAAACTTGCAATATCTTTGGAGTAAATGGATTGATATTGAAATATGTTGCAAATGTTTAATGCACATACTTCTATATAAAGCAATATTTTAAACAGGTACTGTACTGTATAAATTTTATGTGATTTAAATGACATTAATAACAGTTATATAATAAGAATTTCTAGTTTATTCAATACATTAGGAAATATACTTTTATTAATATTGATATTGCAAAAATTCTTTAAATGTTTAAAAAAAAATTAAAATTTTATTAATTTGTCTGAAAAACTAATTCATTATATATTAAAAATATCTCCAATATTTGATAGTAATTTTTTAAATATAAAATTCATTTACTAACAAATTAAGTATAAACGGCCAATAGAAGTGTATCTCATTGTAACTTTAACTGAATATTTAAAATAGCAAATGTTTTATATAAAAATAAAGATATTAGAATAATTTTCAGTAAAAGTACACTTTAAAAAAAATCATACCAGATGACTGAGTATCATTTGCACTACGTTTTCTTCCTCGATGAGGCGAAGAACTTAGTTTGCGTGAAACATATTCTGATGGATGTAAATCAGGCGGAATCTGATTTATGGACTGAGTAAGTCTTCGCACGCAGAGAGATAAAACTGTAACCATGATAATTGCTTCGATAATCATTAAACAAATGTGCATTTCCAGCATCTAGAAAATAACAGATTAATTAAATTCTAAAAAATGATTTTATTATTATTATTATTATTTTATATTTTCAGTGAAGATATTCATAAAGTCTATTGATAGAATTATGATATATATCAGGGATGGCCAACACGTAGACCGTGGTCAACCGGTCAAACGCAAAGGTTTTGAAAGTAGCCCACGAAACTAAAGTTGAACAATTTGCTTTCACTTAAATTAATGTTTAAAAATCTTAATACAATAATTTATTCTTACAATAATAGACTGTCTGTGCAACGTACCCATATTGTTTGTATTTATCCGATGAACAATGCAAATGAATGTTAACGCATGCACATATAAAAATCCTAAAATTGTTTGCCCATACTCATAGTCGCCCACAGACTATATTTTACCAAAAAAGTAGCCCCTAAGGGATAAAAGTTTGGCCACACCTGATATATATGTTGAAATATATACAATATTGAAAATTTCTGTAATACTAAAAAGTATTACAGAAATTTTCAATTTTATATATTATTTGAAAATGAAATAGAGAATGAAAATAATTTTAATATTACACAAACTTTTATTAAATTTCTGAAATTTATAGTTATTCATTATTTGATTTAATAAAATACAATAAAAAATTTACTGTATTCTGTTTTATGTATTTTTAATCCAAATAATGGACATTCATTTCCAATAAACAATATTCAAAGATCACATTTTTATGACTTTTGTAATATCTTCTGACAAATATCAATTTTTTTGAAAATAGAAAATACCATTGTCATTATAATGAAAAAGTTATTTTGGGATATTTTAAAGAATTATGTAATTTAAAAAAAAAATTTGTTTGAAAATTTTTAGTGGCTCAGACAACATTAAAAACCAGTTAATTTATATAGGCAAAGATATCTGCAGTTAATATGACTATATTCATTATGAATAAAATTGTTTCACATCTTTACTAAAAATCTCTCTTCTTAAATAAGACAATTTTAATGAACACAATAACCTTAATTAAGTTTCCAATGGAATTCAATTTAATAAAATTAACATTTTTGACCGTAATTGTTCTTTCTAAAGATATACCTGAAGATGACAAACTATTTTAATTTTGAATTAAATTCTTTCTTATAACCATAAGAATGTTCTAATTTTGTTGTTATGTTCATTAATTTGGTTTACTTGTAAAAGAATTTTATCAGCAGCAAAATACAAAATATGGGGAAAAATATAAAAACCAATAAAGTTCCAGTTTTTGAATATAAACTCATTAAATTTTTAATTTTTGTAAGATTTTTTAATAATTTATCAATGTAAGATCAGTAAATTTTTTAATTGCAAAGTTCTCAGCACCAAATTGTAAAAACAGAAATTTATACTGCTTTCTTTCATATCTTAGCAGAAATGAAAATTTTGCAAATACATCATTAGCAGAATGGAATTTAGAATGAAGGGTACTTTAACCTCTCATTAGACTATTAGAGCAGATATTTATTCATATATTATCTAAATATGTTTAATGTTAAAGGTTCACTTGAATTGGATAAAATTTTGGCCACATTTGTTAGATACAAGAAATTTCTTCTCTTTTATCACACATATAATCAATCAATTTGATTAATTATACATGCTCATCACTGTTTATTAATATGACCATTTCACTCCTTGATGATTATTACTCAAAAGATAAACACATTATATCATTATAATCTTAATGTATGACTTGAAGCTATTTTTGGTTAGTTTTATTCATTTATTTTGTAATTAGGTTTTATTTAGATTAATTTTTAGTAGTATTTCAATATTTACATTTATGTATTAATTTGAATTTAAACTGTTGTTTGATTCTATAGCATTTGATGTTCTCATTATGAGACTTTCTTTAATTAATTAACTGAAGCTGACCTAAAAAAACCAAAGATGTTTTTACACATAATAAAACATTTGGCTAACTGAAAAATCAGTGTAAATACACTCACTGCCAAAAGTTAAGCACGGAGCAGAAAATGTTCATGTCCGGAAAGCAATCTGCATTTGACAGGCTGCAATTCACTGCAGAGGTAGGTGGAAGTATGCAAATATGTTACGTTACTATCAATCAAGGTTACGTGTCATGAAATATGCAAAACAGGCAATCGTATAAGAAGCCAGCCTTCTGAAGTGTGAGAGGAGTTGCATGTAAGTGCCGAGAAAAAGTGTGGAGAACTGTTGTACAATTACTGTGCATGACTGACGTGTTTCTATGACTTCCAGAAGACGAATAACAGACAGTGAGCGCTGGCAGTGTGTGGGATGCCTTGAAACAGGACAATCAATCACAGATGTTGCTCTTTTCTTCAGCGTTCATCATTCCGTCATTTCACGGTTATGAAAACAATTCCAAACAAGCCAAACAGTTGTCCGAAGACCTGTGGCCGGTCACCCAAGAGTTACGACCCCTGCAGAAGATCGCTATATTGCTCTTGTAGCCAAGCGGAATCGAAGAGCAACCTCTACACGTGTGACATCGATGGTTGCAGCAGCCATTGGTAAAACGATATCTGCTACTACTGTGCGCCAAAGGCTACACATGAACGGACTGTACGCCCAGGTACCACGAGTTTGTGTTCCACTATCCGTCCAATCCAGAGGCACACGATTAAAGTGGTGTCGGCAACATGTGAATTGGACTGTGTCTGATTGGGACAACGTTATGTTCACGGATGAGTTGCGATTTCCCCTGGAGCCAGATGACAAACGTGTAAGAGCGTGGAGAAAAAAAGGCACACGCAATCGACCCCAGAACATCATCGAGCATCACGCATTCCGAGGTAGAAGCATTATTGTGTGGGCAGGCATTTCATTGGGATATCGCACCGACCTGCACATGTATCGAGGGGGTTCTGTGATGGCTGTCCGGTATTGGGATGAAGTCCTCGAACCCACTGTGAAATTGTATGCTGCAGCAGTTGGTCCTGCTTTTGTTTTAATGGATGATAACGCACGACCCCATAGAGCTGCCTTCGTCGACGACTACCTCGAGAGTGAAGGAATAGCGCGTATGGATTGGCCGGCGTATTCGCCAGACCTCAATACCATTGAGAATCTTTGGGGTACCCTCGGCCGTGCTGTGTGTGCATGTTTCCCACCCCCTGCCACTCTCACATAGTTGCAAACTGCTCTACAGGAGGAATGGCACTTATTTGACTCTGGAGTAATTGATCACCTCATGGTAGGCATGGTTACACGCTGTAAACTTTGTGTAAGGATAAGGGGTGACCATTTACCCTACTAATGTCGGTTTTGTTTGTTTGTTTTGGATTTAAACATCGTTTTGTTAATGATTCCAATATGATTTCATCTTATACTTTATGAAAATTCAATATTGTTTTCATTTTTCTATGTAACTCTCTGTGTTGTTTCATGCATAAACATATTTGCTACTGTCCTGCTGCATTTTGTGTCAATCACAGCTGTATTTGTCGATTTTTTCGCAGTTTATTGCTCCATGCTTAACTTTTGGCAGTGAGTGTATATATATATATATATATATTTTTTAAAGAATCGGGCTTATAAGGATACTATCAATTATGTCAACAGTTTATGTAGACATATTGCTGAAGTTATGATTACAGTAATTTGAAATCACTGTCTCTCCAAACTAATTTTAATTGGTCAATCAACAAGCTAAATACTTCCTCTGTTCAAGTAATTGTAAATAAAATAAAAAAATATTATTATTTTTAAAAATTAACTATAATATAGCAATGTATGCAACTGAAGGATAATAGAAAAAATATTGTCTTGTTGTCATTAATTGAAATTTGTAAGTTAACAGTTGTAGATGTCTAACAAGTAGATTGATCACTTAAGACTTTTTTGTAGGGAGAGAGAGAGAGAGAGAGCACTGCAAACATTATCAACTTTTGCACATCATAAATTTGAACATGAAAGTATCTCTCTCTTTTCAGTATTTGCTGGTCAAGCTAAGGAAATATTTAAATTTTATATGGATAATTCTACATTTGGTATGTTTCTTTTATAAATGAAGAACACATATTTAATTATCATACAACATAATTTAATGCAATTTAAGCATCATTATTGCATCAAATCCTGCATTGATATAGCAATATCCTCCATATATTTCTTGAACAACTTGACACTTTTAGGCAATCATCATTGACAACTCCATTTAATAAATAAAAAAAACTTGAATGAAGTATATGTATTATTAGATATTCACAAAAATATATAAAGTTTATATACTTTAACAACATTATCTCACAGTACTGCCACTACTTTACAATAATTTAAATCAAAGTGTCATGGAAATATAGTTTTGAGATGAGAGAGTCATGTTATGATTACATTTACATCTGTTAATTTAATCTTTTTGTTAAATATGAAATTTCAAATTAAGAATAAAGATATTTTATAAACTCTATATTATGGATACCAATTATTGTTTTCATTAACACATTATGGAATTTTGTAACAGAAGTTTCATTTCTTAAAATAACCTAATAATTTAATAAATAAATGGAAATTCTTTACCTGTCTATGTGCAGATTGTCGCTCTCTTAACAACAGATCGACAGCACTAGTAAGATTAGTTATTTCGGCTTGAAGTTGACCAATTACTTCTTGTTGATGCAGATCCTGTAAAAATTTTCAAGTTCAAATACTACCTCAACATAAAAGCCATCATATAATAAGTCAAACAAACAAACACACACATACATACATACATACATACATACATACAGAATTAATGTATTTTAATCCATTTAATGATAATTATATTTCTAAATAAAATAATATGTAGATTATTGCAGAATAACTTAATCAAATGTTTCTCAGTGTAATTTTAACTTAAATTTAGAGCAAGATGGGAAAAAGTGAGGAGTTTGACAACATTTTAATCATCATATTTCACTTTTAAATTGAGTCATTTAACTACTTTTTCTAATTAAGAAGAAAACAAAATTTAAGTCATCATTCATTTAGTACAATAACCATATCAAAATGAAATTATAGATCTGAAATCATTATTGAATTTATATTGCTAAATATATCATCAATATCAAAATGAGTAATCATAAATTAAATAATTTAATGATAGATCAATAAATAACTAGCCAAAAGCAACAACGTGGCTAGTTATTTATTGATCCACCCTTATACTGTATATACTCTCAGATATAAAAGTTATTGTACTTATAAAATTTGCTGATAAGGACCAGTTCATCAAAAAGAGGATAATAGCAAATATTTATTTTCCAGTATATCTGATATTAAATCAAAACATCTTTTAAATGGATGTGCCTAATTCCAATCAATCTCTTTTTCTAATGATTTTGAGCATCACAAATGTAGAAATACATTTTGACAAAAAAATAAAAATAACTACTAATTGGGCTGCAATTTTAAAATTGCAGGCATACATTCCCACTGTTGTCCATCCATCAGTCCATCTGTCCTTTGTTAATCTTGAAAATGGAGTTAGATAGATGAAAATCAAGACCAAATATGAAAAGTTTAAGGGGCAGAGGCTCCGATTAACTACATATATTCCAGTCTAGACTAGAAGTTGCATGACTTTTTAAGAATTAAAAGAAGGAAAAAAAATTGCAGCCCAGCACTGTGACAATGTCACAATAAATAATTGCTCATTTTCATTTCAAGTTCTCCAATAGAAAAATTTAAAAAAAAAAAAAAAAGCTGTTTCATAAGAACTATGAGAAAAAAAAATTAGAAGAGTCAGCATTACAAAAACTTGCAAAAATAATTTTATTCGATAATGATTTATAAAATATACAGTTTTTCTTTCTATTGGACTGAAACTAATATTTTATTGGTGATTTGCTTTTTGTCCTTATGTTACAATATAAAACTATGAGGGCTAACTTATAAAAAAACCAGTGTCTATCCACTTCTGTGTGATTACTCTAACAATGTCAATAGTGTGTGATAAGTCCTCCATAGAGTCAAAACTTAAGTGCTCATAGTTTCATATTTTATTGTAATAAAAATGTAAAATGGAGTCAATGTGTTCAGAATAAGATATCTTAATTCTATACAAGAGTCAACAAAAAAAAAACCTACATTATATTTCATTACATTCTAATTTTCACAATATTAAATTCATAACTGTATATAAGAAGTTAGTGGAAAAAATGTTTTAAGAGAAACATATTTGCTAAAATGAGTTCAATAATTAGCTATTCTAAAAACATTTTCACACTATTTTGTTTTTTCTTTTTGAATAAATAAAAATTGTCAAATAAGTCATCAAAATCATGCAATAATTGTAATAAATAAGCCAGTGGAAAGTGTTCTAAGACAGTTTATACTAAGATACTTTCTCAACTATTTGAATAAATAAATCTTTTAACATAATATTACTGCTGCATACTTTTATTTTATTTTAAATTATATTTTTAAATTTCAAAATATTGCATTTTATTGAAACACTGCTTATTGTTTAATTTAATTATATACTTACTCTAATTGCAGCTTTGCGTGCTGTATCATTAAGTGTACCAATAGTACGATTGAATGCTTTCTGCATATCTTCCATCTGCCGTCGATACCGTTGACTCAGTTCTTGTAAATACTGGCTACTTAATGACATGTTCAATTCTAAAGCTTTGATGCGATTTCCCATTCTCATAAATACGGATTCTTTTTGGCCGGGTGGGCTTGGAATACCGACAAAAATAGGTTCTGTTTTTAACCCTCCATTTTCATATTTTTCAATTTCATCTTTACTGAACTGTATATCTTGAGATGTAGATGAGCCATCATATATTTGTTGTAAAACTGGAGTAGCTAATTCTAAAGAATCTTTTGTTTCTGCTTGATATGTTGATGTGTCGGTATCATTCTGTACACTGGTAATAACTGTATCTACAGTTTCAGATTTGCTTCCTTCTGAAACAGATGGCTGTATACTTTCAGTGATTACTTCACTAGCTACTGGTAATTCGGAAGTACTAATTACTGTATGTGTTTGTTCATCAATAGTTTTAGGAGGAGGCTTTTTGCTTTTGCTTTCTTCTTTCATTGACTTTTCAGAAATTGATTTGTCATGAACTTTTGCTTCTTCAGTATGCAATTCTTTATGTGGTTTACTAGATGTCTGAATAGTTTTTGTTGGTTGTATAGATTTTTGAAGATCATCCATAGTTTCTGGGACATGTAATTTTTCATAATCTGTTGATAATTTTTCTGTTTGTGTACAGAGATCCATGCTATCCATTTCAGAATTGGTGGAATGTGAATAATCTTTACTTTCAAATTTGTCTGTAGATGACATTTTTGCTTTGGATTCCAAAATATCTTTTTCTGTTACTGTAGTTGTAGATGTTACACTACTTTCCAACTGTGATACGCCAACTGACGATAATGTTTGTTGTTGTTGTTTGCAGAAGTTTTCAAAAACTACTGGTCCAAAAAGAACGAAAATAAACTGACATAAAGAAGTTGAATCAACATGTGACTGATAGTTATCCACACGAAAAGAACAAGATTCACAATATTCCAAATATGGAATAAATGATGTAGGAGAAGGCATTGAAATTGTATCTGTAACTGTCAAATTGGTCGTACAGTTCAAAAACCTAAAAATTAAAATGTACAAAGGTTAATTTATTTAAAAATAAATATTTTATATAGAAATTAAATAGTGATCATCAATAATTAATACTTTAATTTCTTAAATAACTTAGTTAATTTAGGAAATTCTGAAAGATCCACCTGGAATGGGATTCAAATTACTGCTCCAGATTAATAATCTGGACAGTATAACTCAGAAAATAATCAGACAGTTTAATCTTAAGTTTGGCTAAAGATTTGGAAGATCATTCATGTATAAGTGTTGTGACCAGTCAACAAGATAGATATACTGCATTATCACTGGATCTAACAATATATTCAGTATATATTACATGCCATTACATTACCTAGCCATAACAAAATTCTATCTAATTGCAGCATCTTCATTATAGCTGACCAGGCCATGCGAGATGCTTAGGTTAATATATTAATAAAACAATATACAGTAATAATACTTCTTTAAGAAATATATTTTTTTTTAATATCTTTATCTTATTTCTATTTTCAGTATTCAATAATATTTCAAAAAACAAAAAAATTAAGCTTTTATTTTCAAGACAATTATAAATAAATACATTATAATTACTTCCTTATATAATACCAGATCAATAAAATAATAGCTTAATTTAAAAGTCATGAGTTAATAATATGTTCAAATTTAAACCAAGTTGTCCATCTTTGTTTAAACTGGAAAAGTTGAAATTAAAATACTAATATCAATTAACCATTACAGTTGAACTCTATGTTACCACCTCACCTGATAGCAATACTCAATGTCACAATCATTCAAAAACTAATTGTCACTTTATATACAAATAAAATACATTTAATCACATATCATTTCATTTAATACCCAGATTTCACTTTATATCATGAAAATCATTAATATAAAAGTGTTTGCATTTGCTCACTTCACTAAATTTAAAAAAAAAAAACAATTGTGCAGAGGAATGTAATGTCACATGACAAAATTTGCATATGGAAGCAAATTACAATTTGTTCATATAAATACTTTAATGGATTGTTCTCCTCACATTAAATTAACTTAAGAATTCCAATCTGTAAACACTAGTAAATCATTTTGCCTTCATGTTCCTTTCTGTTATTTTAATACTTCAAATAAATCCTTTTTCTGCCATTTTTATAAATCTGTCAACAACACCAAGAATATGTTATATCTAGAATACTGCATGTATAAATCCTACTATAGAAAAATATTTTATAACACTGAATTTTATACTTTTACATTATCTATTTTTTTTAATCAAATGTATTTATTTTTGTCTACTTATTATTGTTATACAGTATATCGATTTATTTTTTAATGGAATTAATTTCATTGTTTATTATATTTGGAGTGGCAATTATTGTTTTAACAACATTACTGTAAATTGAAATTAAATAAATAATTTTTTAATGTGGCTTCACATCAAATAGACTACAACATTTGGGAAACATACAGAATTAAGTGTGAAAAAATTAAGTTAGGAAGCACTGTCACTTGTGATGATCATCCTCAACAAACATTTTCTACTGTCACAAAAATATTTTCTGTTAATCCATCAACTGTATGTAAAATCTTCAAATCTAAAGAAAAACAGCAAAAAATGGGCATTTTAAGAGTGCTAATCAAAAAAGAATGTTATAGTAAGATAGATCATGTTGACATTATACTGTATTGATGAATTTTTAAACCTATGACCACTAACATTACAATTACTGGTAAGATTTTACATGAGAAAATATAAAACTTTGCTCAGAACCTTGAAACTAATAGTTTTATGGTTAACAATGGTTGATTAGATTAATGGAAAACACAATATCAAACTGCTTTTAATGACTCTAATTTCAAAAAATTTGTGGATATTAATAAAGGTTCTGAATGTGTTGGATCATTAAACAAAGATGAGATCATTTTCACTATAGTGTCAAATAAATCTGATACTTTTAACCTGATACTAAGCAATGACAGTCATGACAAAAAAATAATAATATTAAAAGTGCTACAACACCAAAATATTTAATTATTCTACAAAGATAAGGAAACAATGTTTTACCCAGTTGGAGCATAAAACGCAGTGTAAGATTTTAAAAAATGCAACAAAAACATGCCAAATGTTTGCAACTCAACAAATAGTTCCAAAATTCATTAAAAAAATAATTTTTCAGGCTGTAAAGACATAAGTATAAAGATATAGTTTTACGATTAAAATACAGTACATACTATTATAAAAAAAATTTGATTTATATTACCAATTTTCTGATATTATGTAAAATTTGTATAAATACCATGGTCTGGATAATATGTTTTTGTTAGAAACTCTGAATGTGACATTAAGCGTGTTCAATAGTAAAATATTGAATTAATTATCAGTAAAAGACAAAGTACAATATAAAACAGATTGGATTTTATTTAAGCTATCAATAAATTTATAATCAATTTATTTATTTTTACCAAACTAAAAAATATTGATATTTATCCTCTTCAACATAGCATAAGAATAAATTAAACACAATTCACAACACAAAAAAAGTTTGTTAATAATAAAAGTATATTAAAAGAATTTTTGGAATCAATATTACACTAATATTTTAAAAATTAGTTACTGCTTATATATAAGCTACATGTACAAACCTTTCACAATCTAATTGGAGAGATGAATGTGTATCAAGTAACTGTCCCAATCTTTGACTGTCATCTGTTACAAATAATAAATGAAATTTTTATTATTATAATTCCATAATAAATATGATTTTAGAAAACGTTTTATATTAATATATCATCAAGGTACTCTGTACTTATTAATTAATTAATCATATAATTTCTATAGACGAAGAGGAAAGAATAATGTAACAGACTATATTCAAATCAATTTTAATTATTTATAAATTGAAACAAGCAAATGGCATAAAAATTTTAAACAAATTTTTAAAATTTTATAAATTATAAGAACAAATAAAATTTGATTTTGGTCAATTTAATTATTATTTTTCTTACTTTCTTGTTCCTGATCTCTAGTAAGTACTTCAGCAGCTTTCTTCATAATATTAATAACTGCATCTCTAGCACTACCAAATAAATCTTGAGAAGAACTTGACTCTTCCGTCAACGGAAGATCTAGATTTAAATAATATATTTTTGTATATTTAATAAATTTAAAACTATAATTTTTCAAAAAACTAGATAGATTTATCTTAGTATTTATCTCAATATTTTACCTAATCTATCATCATCATCTTCACTTATATGATGACTTATTTCTGCTGTTTCCATTTCTTCATATTCATCAACCATTGATGTGCCAAATACCCTGATCACACTAATTGGACAATAGTGCTCTGTTCCATAATGACTTAATAATTCAAACTGTAATCCAAAAATTACAAAATAAATTAGTAATGCCTTCATATCATTATTTGAGTAAAAACTTTAAAAAATTTGAAATTGATGTGTTTATTTCAACAGTTTTCAGATGTTATACTCGAAATGCATATTAGAGAATATTCTTAATATTTTAATCAATAAAATATAGATATAAGATATTCTATAATGATATATCTTATATCAATTATCTTCATTTACTTCATTTTCATTCTTTAATATTAATAAGAATTTCATTTACAAAATAGTAAATTAAAATTTACTATCAACTATCTTTGATAACCTACATTTTGTTTTATAAATACATATTTTTTCAAAATATTTCATTATGCTTTAGAAATTGTTAAGCTTAATAAAGCTAAATACAGTCAAACTCAATTGTTACAAGCACAGTTATTATGAATTTGTGGTTATTGCAAGCAAATCTTCATTTTGTTTTCAGTTAAGGCATATTTTCATGTAAATATTTGTATTATAGAGTTTATTTCAAATATATATCAGCAAGCTTTTATCCTGTGTAGTAAATAAAGAGTGAGAAAAACCAGTATTAGCTAAGTGAACCGTTTACTGAATTATCAAAAACTATGTTAAAAATGTTTTATGACTTATGACTATCTTTACATTTACCATTCAATTTTCAGTCTTCTTTCCCAATAAGCATGTCATCTAACAAAAGAAATTGCCTCTCAATTCATGAAAATAAAATCAAAATTATCTGAGAATTAGAGCATAAATTAAAAAATGTAAAAGTTGCAAAAAATTAACTTTTTGTCTTCACTGTGAGAGAATAAACACGACTATTTAAACTACTGGAAAAAAGCATCTAGATATTAAAAAAATTTTCAAATGTCAAGAAGATTGGCTAGCCAAGGCAGTTAAAGCATCAGCCTACTACTCTGGGGACTTGGCATCAAATCTAGGCAAGCAACTTCAGGAATTTTCACAAGTGGGCTGTTCTTGATATGTTGGACCCTGTCTCACCACCTGACCAGGTTCACAATGTGAATGGTGAAGTAGTGAGATGGGTATGATTAAAAAAGTTTACTTAGAGCCACCAGGCAGAGTCAAAAATAAAAAAAGTGGATGAAGCATTAATACAATGGTTTCAAGTTTAAAGAAATGTCTGATTTCCAATTGATGGACTAATATTAAATGCACAAGCTGGAAAGTTACAGATATCAAAATTTTATTTAACAATGTTAAACAAAATCTTGATAGCTGTACTCTAAAGTTAAATAGCATTAAAAAAGAAGATGTAATATTTTGGAGAGTGATAAACAAGTCAGAAAATTTCTTCACTGTGTTTGAAAATTTCTATTTTATTAAGTTAAATAAAGAAACTTTGACAAAAAATACAAGTTATATACAGTCATAAACCATCACTAATAATGAATACTAATATCAATTATTAGTGACGTAAGGCAGTAAGTTAAACTGACCTATGGTTACCACATGTTATCAATCAATTTAGAAATTTCAAGCATTCTGATGCAATTATAAAATTTTATTTTTTCTTGACCACACTTAATTAAAACAAAAAATTATTCAAAGTATCAATATATAAAAATCAATACAGCATACTGTCTAATAATAGAATAGGCAATAAAAGTATATTCAGGGCAAATTCTTCTCTTCTAGGAAACCTCTCATAGTTCATAAGAAGAGGAGTCATTAATAATGAAAAAACCCTATATAACATTTAGATACTAAATATTTAATTTCTTTGGATATGAATCATGCCTAATTCTATTTCATAAATTAATGAGAACATCTTTAGGACTGAAATAGTTTTAGAACAAGATTTCAGATTTTTCAAAATTTATCATATTTTTACAGTAAAAAAAGAATTAAACTAAAAATATGAAACAACAAATCTACAGATGGCCTAGGCAATTAAGCATATTGTCTTAAACATTATAATTTGAATAAGTAAAAGATTTTACTTATTCAAATTATAGGAAGTGATATTTTGATAAATACTGACTAAAATAAAATAAAACAAATTATTCAATAATGAAAACAGCATGCTTCTAATTGTCATAACTGCAATATCAGAAATAAAAGAAATGATCAGAGATGCTTGATGCAGTGTTTTTCAACAAACAGTCTGCAAAAAATTTCACCACTCCAAAGAAAAATATTTGACTATAATGAAGCTGGCACAGTTGATTACAGTTGACATTTAAATAGTAATTTAGAGTAACTAGATAAGCGTATATAAATATAATAAATAAGCATAATTCACATTCTCATATAATTACTTGGTCCATATAAAATTATCCATAATTTTACTGATCTGTGATTAGAAAAAGGTTGAAAAACACTGCTTTAATTACAAAATATCTATATTAATANGGTAGCTGATGGATCATAAATTTTACTAAGTTCTGAACTTTTTATACATACACAAATAGTGGTCAAAAAGTTAGATTATTATAAAAACTTATATGTTGTCAAGCATTTCCTGCAGAAATATGGTAGATAAATAATTATTTCTGAAAATATGACTACTTGCACTACAAGCCACCATATAAAGGCACATAATGACATTGAAAATGATTAAATAACTATATTAAGATGCAGATATTAATTGCATGTTATTACCTTAATAAACTTTCCATATCCTTGATGCTGTAAATTAAAACCTTGCAGAGTTCGTTGATCTTCAACAGTGATAGTGCCTAAAGAAGTCCATTCACGTGTTGGAAATCGATCACTCCAAGATACAGAAAATTCTTTAGGAGATGATGAAAACAGTTCAAAGTTTGCTAATTCAATCTATAAAATAATTTGGATAAAATTAATATCATAGTTATTGAAATTTGAAAAGTTCAAAAATTTAAATCTAAAATTTGAATTGAAAAACTTAATTTCAATAAAATTCTCAAGTGTTATCTATAATTTTTTTTACATTTTGTCTTCTTGTTTAAATTATAAATGTATTTATTTATTTATTAATCATTATCTTTCACTGTTAGCATCCACTTCATTTTATTAATAGCAAGTATCAGAAGAAAGGTCAGACAAAAGTAAACTAAATCAGAACAATAATAAACAAAAAAGTTAAAAATAAAACTTTGCATAAAGTCCTGTATATCCAAATATATTCTAAAATTAGTTTCCAAAGTGAGCACAAAATATATATATATATATATTAATTACAAGCATTAAGGCCTGTTCATACATAGTGAAAATAGAAAAAGACAGTAGAATGTCTTCTCTTTTCTATAATTCTCATTCCATAAGTATTCATACTTTAAAAACAAAAAATGAGAAATGCACACATTTTTGGTAACTTCAGTTTAAATACCTCTAGCTATAACCAAAAGTATATTTTGAAAGCATACCTGAGTTGTAAAGTTCTTATGACTCAGATTCAATGGAATTAATTGCATGTACTTTCATATTAATATATGAAAGTACATGCAATTAATTGAATCTGAATCATAAAAATATCAAAAATACACTTTGGGATCATCATCCTTAAATTTTTTATAAGGCTATAATATTTTCCGTACATGCAATTAATTAATTAAAAAAAAGAGAGCAGAAAATATTATAGCCTTATAAAAAAAATTAAGGATGATGATCCCAACCTGCATTTTTGATATTTTAAATAAGCTTTAAATATAATAAATATGTAAATATGTAAAGATAATAACTATTCGGTTTTGATTAACTTAAGGTATATAAATGATAAATTATGATTCACTGAAGATAATTCTACTCTAATTCTAATTTTATCAATCTCTATGTTGAAGAATGCAAAAAACTGTGAACTATCAACAAAGAAAAAAAATAGTACTTTTGTTCACTTTTCTTACTAACCAAAAAAGAACAGAGGTGTCAGTAGTAATGCATGAAATATTGCAAACTAAATCCATTTAGTGTATTTTCTCTTCTCTTTTACATTCTCACAAAATATGGACCATCCTTTAGTCATTCAATGAGACTTCTGTCTTTTAATATATTTTAAAACTAACTTTATTTTTTACAGATTTAAAATTCTAAATGTAAATAATGATTTTATAAAATATGGTGACTGACGATTCAAACCATAAACCATCTGAAAACCAATCAATTCTACAGTAGTTGATAAATTTGAAATATTTAAATGATGTCACAAATTGCTAAAGTTGAAAAACAACTTTAGCAATTTGGTATTATAATTTATATCAGATAATGGATCTTCCCCTATTTTGAACTGTAAGTATTTTATAAGTCATTGTTAAATTTAAATTCAGAATTCTAATATGTATTAAAATCATTATCAAATACTTTCTCAGATATAATCAGACACATTACATATTTGTCACATGTTAACAATAAAAAAAAATGTAAATATAATTATATTTAAAAATATTC
Organism: Centruroides sculpturatus; assembly: GCF_000671375.1. Taxonomy (NCBI): domain Eukaryota; kingdom Metazoa; phylum Arthropoda; class Arachnida; order Scorpiones; family Buthidae; genus Centruroides; species Centruroides sculpturatus. The sequence goes on from NW_019384462.1 coordinate 641,055, forward strand.
TGAATTTCAAAATCTATTTATACTGTATATATTTAACTTTAAACTGTAAAAAATTAAAAAAATCTATACATACATTTAAAATTTTGAAATTCATATTTTCAAATTTATTCATGTACATAAATATGCAAATACACACAAACACACACATATATAAATACATTTACCTACCTGTGAAACTTGGATTGATTCACACAATTCTATAACAAACCAGATTTTTACTTTGCAAGGATTCAGCATATATTCATCTACCATTTCATTCAATATATGATTAGTGCCTTCAGCTTCGGTATTAACGGCAACAATTTTTGCACCACATTCATACGATGCATAATTGTGTCTTCTTTTGTGACTAATAATCTTCTTTCCACTAACTGAAGCTAATGGTTGAATTTTATTACCTACAAAAATTGTATCATTATAAATATATGTGTGTGTGTCAATTTTTTTTATGATTTCTAAATAATAATATGTATTTTTTAATAAAATAAAAATTAGAAGTATTTTTTATTATTTTGATTTTATATTAATGCTTGGATTAATTTATATGCAACTTTTTAACATACTATTGTTTATGTTTTTAATATTTACTAGAAATCTAAATTAAATGTAGACATAGAAAGAAAGATCAGAAAAAATATCAAAAATTTACTTAATTATAAATGTATTAATTTTTAGACTAATAAATCTAAAGAAATTTATCTTAAAAATCTATAAATAATAAAGACAGAACAGAAAAATATAAAATGGTTTAAAAACATAATGAGAAAAATCAAGTGAAATTCAAATCATATTTCTAATATCTAGTTTATTTTATATGTATAGAATATTGTTTTATAAATTCAGAAATGTTTAATTCAATGTTTTTCAATCTACTGAATGATGAAATTTCTAAAGAGAAAAGATACCAATAGAATTCATAATTCACTTGAAAGCTTACTTAGTTTTAAGTAGGCTTTCAAGTGGATCATAAATAGTTCTTCTCAATATCTAGTGTGGTAGCTGATGGATCATAAATTTTACTAAGTTCTGAACTTTTTATACATACACAAATAGTGGTCAAAAAGTTAGATTATTATAAAAACTTATATGTTGTCAAGCATTTCCTGCAGAAATATGGTAGATAAATAATTATTTCTGAAAATATGACTACTTGCACTACAAGCCACCATATAAAGGCACATAATGACATAACAACATGCAAATTAATCTTTTGAAAAATTAAATAAATCACTTTAAAAGAATAATACTATTCCTTAATACAGCGCTGTCCAACTGGCGGCCCGCGGGCCGTATACGGCCCGCCAAATAATTTTTACGGCCCGCGAGTACATTTTACTATGAATAAATTTGTTACTAAATTATTATTATTAATATTAAAATTATTTTACTACCGTGTTTCCCCGAAAATAAGACAGTGTCTTATATTAATTTTTGCTCTGAAAAATGCGCTAGGTCTTATTTTCAGGGAATGTCTTATTTTTTCCAGGAAGAAGAATTCACATTTATTATTGAACAAAAAAATTCCCAAGTCGAACTTTTAGACGAGAGTGACGTATATCCGGTGTGTCGAACTGTTGCCTTTTTATAGTGTCAACATCGGACTCGCTGACCAATTAGTGCTTACTGAACCGTAGCACTATGCAAATGTTATGTGGTTTATCAACCTTCTTGGCCCCCGAAATGTTTGGTGAAGAAAATATGGCCCGCGGGCTATGATAAGTTGGACAGCGCTGCCTTAATAAATAAAAAAAAAATAGAATATGCAATTTTGCATTAGAATAAGAATGCAAAAAAGATGGAAACTGTTTTATTTCAAGCAATGTTGTATTTGAATAAAGTCAGTTTTTAGTAGCGATTCCCTTGGAATTAATTATAGCATGTATTCTTCTTTGAGGCATATGTTCTATGAGTTGATGTCAGTCATCAGACATCATGAGGCTCCAAGCAAGACATACTTTTTGTCTTTTAGGTTCTGCAATGCCTGTGATTTCAGTTCATTCAGTTTCTTCTTTGCAATATTCTACAAATTATCTATGGATTTGCATATTGGAAATTTGCAGGCTAGGTTGTTTCTTTGCCATAAACTCAAGCAGTGTTGATGCTGATGTGAAAAAGTGAGATCATGCTGAGAAACAAATCTGTCACTTTCAGTTTTCTGATTACTACATTACAAATGCTTCAAGAATTTCTTGGTACACTTGAGAATTCATGGTGGTATTGACTATGCAAAATTCCCATTCCTTAAACACACACACACATCCCTAACTCCATAATACTCTGTGAAAATTTCACACTTTGTTAATTTTAATTCTTCAAAAAATTAAATTTGAATTTTATTACAACATTAATCTCCTCTTCATGGTGGCTTTTAGTGATTGTAGTTGTATGTGCAAAATTGGATAATGCTAGTTCTTCTTACACAAGTAAAACTAGAAACCAGTTAAGAGCAAACTGAATAAAAGTGCTCTCATGACCTGCTCATACCTTTAATTTATTCCCAGAAAAATATCTTGTATATCTCTAAAGAGGGAGGAGTCATAATGTAGGTATAAAATTCAGGAATGATTAACCCATGATCACCTGCAGGTTTTTTTATAGGACTGCATGCATAAGGCATCAACTTTCCTGGCTTTTCGCACATAATTACACTGCATGTAATTGCAATTTTTCAAATTTGACAATTCTCAAAAATCCTGTAATGTCTTCTCTGTACATGCCAAGCTACAACATCACATGTTGTTCAGTTTATGAGATATTGTTTTGTTTATAGAACAATGGCCTTAAGTGGGCTCCACAGGAACCCCGTCAAACTTTGAAATAGTGTGGACAGATGTGAAACAAGTTCAACTGAAAATAAATGACAGGATGACTGCAATGTTTCTCAGAAGGACCAGAAAATGATTTTTCTGTATTTTTCAGGCATGAAATGAACCCAAGAAAACATTTAAATTACTGAAGGTCATATCATCCCAGGCTATCTTACAGAAACAAGTAATCAAGGTTGTAGTGACTTACAAACTACAGGTCATTTTGTCATGCACAGCCAACAAATGTCCATAATATCATGTCTACCTCTCAAGGTAATTGTGAGATACTTCCATGGTGTCATTTTTTTGATAATGTCAGGTCACTGAAAATGATGCCAAAGCAGAAAATCACTGTGTTACACATGTAATCAAATTACAATAAAAGAAAACTTGTACACGATTGCATGCACAAAACAATAATTTTCCACAGCAGTTTTTTGAAGGCTAATGTAAGTGGGAAAAATACATGGTACAGTAGAACCTCGATTATCCGCCCTAATTGGGGACTGGGGTTGGTCGGATAATTGAAAAGTCGGATAACCGAAAAGTATGAAAAAATCCATTATTAGTGTAGTATATTATTATATCCCATGTAATTAGTATATTAGTATATCGCTATTAACCTATTTTGCGTTGAATTTTCATCGATGTTAAGGCTAACAAAAATTTTTTAAAATAATAATCATCGCTATTGTAGCGCCACATCACTAGCGGACATTTGAAATTTGCCGACTAGGACGGTCGGTTAACCGAGGGGTCGGTTGATCGGGGGGCGGATAATCGAGGTTCTACTGTAGTTGTTATTTTAAGAAATTTGCAAATCTTATAAAACAGAAACATAAATATTTAAAAATTTTGTTTCTTATTAATAATATATTAAAATCATTTATTAAGGACAATAATATAAAAACACAATTAACTATATTATCAAATAACTATAGGAAAGTTCCAAAATAATTAAATAATGAAGAATTAAAATGAGAATTTAAAATGCCTGAACGAGTGATTCACGAAAAGAAAAACAAATAGTTAAACTTAATAAAATACAATATTAGTGAAATAATCTAATAAATTACCATCTTTCTCTTGTTCTGCTAACATCATTTTCTTCCATTCATCAAATGAAGGCATTACTTCTGAATGAGCATGTTGAGGAGTTTCAACAACTTCATTCTCTTTAGAAATATTTTCATTCTTCTCTAATATATCATCATTGACTTTGTTGATCATTTTATCATCTCCATGCTCTTCAGGATGATTTGTTACTTTATCATCACTAGATAATTTAGATTTATCACCCCTAATTAAATATAATAAATGTCATTATTATTTTTCTATGTATTAATAAATCATTATTAAAAGTTATAAATATTCATTTATATTTTAATCTTAATTATAATAATGTTTAAAATCACATATCAAATCACATCATAAAACTGTTGAAAATCTCACTGGATTGTTTTTCACTTTATTCTATATAATTATATATTTTATTTATAAAATTTTAATGCTTATTTTTTGATTTTGATTCATTATTACAAAATACATTTTAAAACGTATTTGATATAAATTTTAAAAATTACAAAACTTGTATTACCATTCTTTATTTTCTTCACTCTTTATTTCTTTAGACTTTAATTCACTTTCCTGATTAACAGTATGACTAGCATCATTAGAATTTTCTGACAACTGTACTTCTCTATGTGTTCCTTCACTGAAAAATAAATTTTACATCATAAACAATCAGTTAATAGTACTCTATTAATGCAAAATATATTTTAAATATATTTTGCATTAATCACAATCTTGTATTTGCACAATCTTGCACAATCTTGTATTTCATTTCAAATTATTTTCAAATGTATTTCATTTCAAATTATTTTTTAAAATGTATTTCATTTCAAATTATTTTCATTTCAAATTATTTCATTTCAAATTTTCAAATGTATTTCATTTCAAATTATTTTGAAATGAAATACATTTACTTTATCTGCTAATCAAATAAATTTCCTTATAATTTTAAAAAGTTTAAATTAAAGTCAAACTGATATTAGTGTAAATTTATTATAGAAAATAACTCATCCCAAACTCATATTCCAAAATTATCAGAGAAATCACTAATTTAGAATGTAAATTCCATATAAAAATTTAAGAAATAAGTTATAAGTCAGGAGAAAATTTATCTACTTTGCAGATTTCATTACAAATTTATTTTCTCTGCCAATACTTCAAAATCATTTCTTAGTTCTTTAAAAGTAATATTTATATACACTTCATTATTTATAAGCCTATTCATACAATAGCCTCATAAATAATGAAGTGTTGTTATTACTTAATTCACATTTTATAATAATAGATAATTTTGAAAACTTTTTGCATTATCAATTTATAAATTATATAGTTATGTAATTATATAACTTTTCATATTTAAAGTATTAATAAACTTAATTTATTTCATATTTCATTATTTATAAAGAAAGAAATAATAAGATTGTTTTCTATAATTTCAAAACAAATTTACCTATTATAATAAAGCAGTGTTCTCTCCATACCTGTACCAGCTAAACATTTATTCTCTGACCAGTTATATTTTATTTACTATTATTATATTTTAAAGATAATCATATTATGGATTAATATGCTATAGAGTGATACAATATCAATAATTGTTTTACTGTGACTAACTGGGATTCAAAGGAAATTTCCAGTAGTCAGCAACACATTGCAGGGAAATTATCTAAATTTTCTTCCTAGTAATAATATTGATAATGCAAGATTACTTTGTTTACAAATTATGATTATTGTACATATTATATATTTATTTTCAAAATTAACATTTTCTTTGATTATGTAACTAAAAGTATTAAATATTCTATAATGTTAAATATATTTTCAACAAGTGAATGTTTTTATTATTGTTAAGATATCAAATTCATATAAAACAAAAAGATATCAGAGTATCAGAGTATAATGTCAAATTTCAAAATATTTTTGTAAAACATTTACAGTCACATTTGTAAGTAAAATTAATTGTTTTCTATAAGAGAATAGAGATATTTTTTTTTTATTCAAATGAATATAAGTTATAAATAAAAATAAAACAAGACCATAAAGTATAAAAAAATTTGGCTGATGCACAAGGACTAATCAATGAAAATCTACAACCACTTACAGTTTACTATCTTTTGTATCAGAAACCTGAATATTTTCTGAATAATGTGAAGTTGGCTTGACTGTAGATGATATTCCACTGGAACTAGTGGTAACTTTTATATCCTTTATGTTTTCTGCTGACGTATGTAACATCTCATCTTCCTATTATTACAAAAATGTTATAATTAATTTATGGTTAATATTATTTATAATTATTGATATTTTAAATAGTTCAATTAATCTAACACACTTAAACATTAATTAGATTTTTATAAAACATTTTTATTTAAAAAATAATTTTCTATAAATAATGCAAAATTGAATTTCTAGAATTAAGTTTTACTTAACAAATTTATTTTCAATTACTTGTCAATTTAATATGCATCTTAATGTAAAATATTTCAATTTAATAGCTGAAATATTTTTATTCAAATGTGAAATATTTTACATCACAAAAAAACAAATAATACAAACTGTTATAATTAATAGCAAAAATAAAAACAAAAATTATATTTGACTACCAATTGTTCACAAAAGCTGGATTAATTGTTCATATACAAGTATAACAATAATCTTAATTTAACACCAGCACACTTTAAATCAACTTTGACAAATGGTTTCAATCTAGTAATAGATCTGCTTCAGGTCTATAAAGCTTAACATTCTAATTTATTATTAAATTTTGTAACATTTGCAGGTACTGTATTCCAAAATAGAAGGTTAAGCTTTATAGATCTGAAGTAAATCTATCATTAGTTTGAAGCATTTGTCGAAGTTGAATTAAAGTGTGCTGGTGTTAAGTTACGGTTATTGTTTGTATGTGTACATTAATTAACATATATGGAAAGAGAGTCTGTTTAAATATCTTCCTAAAAATTATTATACAAAATGATAAATTTTAAAATTAAGTTTGTTATACACATCTTAAAAGTGTATGTGAACAAGGTTTAATATATCTATAACCATTAACTAATTTAATTATTAACAGTTCTATAAACTCATTCATTGTTTTCATGCATTAGAGATTTTGTATTATGTTACTTGTCATTGAAAATATAAAAACTGGTAAAAACAAGTTTATGATAAAAATGCTCTTTATTACTCATATGTTTTTAAATTACTTTGCAATAGCTATATAGCAACTATATCTTGAAAATACAAATGCTGTAGACAGCTAAAAGCAGTTCAAACACTAGAAACATTCAAGGTTCATAAGTTGATAGAATAGAATCTGATAATCAAATGACTCTTCTAATAATGAAATGACAACCATAATGTAAGTAAATAAATAAACAAATGCTTAAAAATTTTGATAATGAAAAGAACTGATTCCATCTACATGACACTGCACAGCATAATTCTGCATCAATGATTGAAAGATTATTTTAGTAAAACATGAGTTTGCAGAGTTAAACCATTCTTCATATCCTCCTAATTTATTCTCTCAGACTGTTTCTTGTTCTCTAAAATTAATTCAATGCTGAAATAAAGAGAATTTGAAAATATAGAAGACATAATGTAAAAAAATAACATTAATTTAAATGAGTTTGAAAAAGGCTTCAAACATTTTATAAGTGCTAAAATTTGTAGCTTCTTAAAAAAATTATTTTATGCAATATTAAAAACTTTCATTAGGCTGCAATTTGAAAAAATTGTAGACCTATAAATTCCCACTGTTGTCCAACTGTCTGTCCTTCCTTAATTTTGAGAACAGAGTTAGCTAGATGAAAGTCAAGACTAGATATAGAAAGCTTAGGGTCAGGAGGCCCTGGTTAACTATATATGATCTTCCAGTTTCGACTGGAAGTCACGTACTTCAATTCAAAAATTTTCTCCTGAAAGGAGTTAGATGACTAGCATGACTATTACTAACAGTAAAAGTATGATGTACACGGCAAGACACTACTAATATGATATGAAGAGCATATACTTTAAATTAAAAATAGGATTAAAAATTGCAGCCTGGCATTGTGATGATGTCACAACAAATAATTGCTTATTTGAATACAGTTTCTTATAAATTCACATAATTTAGAACAGGGGTGGCCAACATGTGGCCCATGGAGCTAGGTCAAATGAACATAAATGTTAACTTTATTGTTCATATCACCAAATGAACATTAGAAGAGTTAAGAAGGTTTGGAAGAGTTCTATGAAACGTATTTGGACAAGGATAAATATCCTGCGTTTTACAAACATGCTCTGTCGATGGTTTCGCTATGTGGAAACACTTATGCGTGTGAACAACTTTTAGTCGCATGAAGTACATCAAATCACAAGTGAAATCGAATTACTGATGTTCATTTGGAAAACTGTTTGCGTGTAGCGACATCATCAGTCGAGATCAATTTTGATGCACTTAGTTCTGTAAAACAAAGATGTCTCACTATTAAATATTTTAAAATTGTCTAATAAATATGTTTGATTCTCGGTTATGTTTTATTTTCTTCAAAAAAATAAATATACCTATTTTTTGTGTTTTTTTACATTAAACCAGGCAAGTGTTTGACCACGATCCCGCCTACTGGGAAGCGACGATGTGGTTGAAGCTGTAGCACGCTTGCTTGTTTATTTTAATTAANTGAGGGGCTGTAAAAGTAAGTTGGCCAAAAATGCATCTAGTTATATATGTAATCAACCAAAATAAAGATAATTAAACTGTAGTTTTGGATTGTTGAATTATTGATAGCATTCCTATACACCTGCAGACACAGGATTACGGAATTCTCAAGAATTTTCTAATAAGTATATATCTTGTTTATCAGCAGTATCATTAGAAAATAATCTGAAAATTGCAATATCAGATATAAAACCAGATACAGATTTATTATACAGTAGTACTCAGGCATATCCATCACATTAGATAAATATCAAATATAGAGCTTAGGTTATTTTACAAGTTCCATATACAGTAATTTTCTTTCTTAATCATTTTTAAAGTTTTTTTAAACCTTTTCTTTGTATACTATTATGTAAATTAAATAAAAATACCAATTCTTTCAATATATGAAAATTAGGTCAAAGTACTTAGGTAACTCCAATGGCGGCACTTCCAACTGTTCGTGGTGCCGACAAACTCCTCCCGGAGGGGTGCCGTCAGCAGGCTGCCGAGTGCCAAACATCACTAGTTATTGATTCGCGGTAGTTCTTGAACAAAATAAATAAATAAATAAATAAAAAAAAACGTCTATTAAAAATATAGTTAATCTAACCTAACCTAACCAAAGCACTGCCATTGGGGTTCCCTAGGTAAACTTTAACCGAAAATTATCATACACAAAATATTAAATCTGAAAATTATAGGTTGTGATAACTATACTGCAGTCCACAAGTTGTAACTGTTGTCAGGAGGCCATAGTGCAAAAAAAAAAATTTAAGAACCACTATTTTAAGCAAATCATCAAGCATTTATGAAAAGAAAAAAATTCTAAAAGAATATAAAAGTTATTCAATAATATAATATTCAAATATTATAGTATACAAAGACTAAATAAATAAATTTTGCTAATTTCAAGAAACTAACTTTTTATTAAAAAATGTTTTCTATCAGAACCTATCCATCCTCATAAGGATGATCAGGTCTAGCCCAAAAACTTGAGATCAGATCATTCTCTAACCTCATGACCAATTTATTAGAATTTATTTATTTATAATGATGGTAAGTTTTATAACTTTTTATAATTATACCAAAAAATTATTCTGATGGAAAATACATATATAATCAATGGAATATTGTTTAAGTTTTGCTTGGAACAAGATTACTTATAAAATAGCAATTAAAATCCATATTATATATTTTTTTAAAATTACTATAGTCAAAATGAATTTATTTAATTAGAATGTCTTTTCATAACAACAGAACTGATGATAAATTTTATCAAAACCTGATCTAATCAAATTTGGTAGTTTATTTTCCATAACGATGAAAATTTTGAGAAGTTAAGCAATTAAGAACTCAAACATCAGCCATTTCTTTATTAGCAATGCATCTTTCTTGAAATTACTCATTTGTAATAAATTAATTTACTATTTAATACATTAGTCAATAAAATTCCTTTCTTATTCCAGCAAAATTTATTTTGTAAAAAATAATTCCAGTTGATTTCAGTCATCAACAGGCTAATAAACTAGAAGAAAGTATTCATTCAAATTAAAATCATAAAACATTAAACAAATTAAAACTGAGAAATTATATTACTTATAGAAATTATATGTAGATTATTTATACCTCTAATATATGCAATACATTGTAAATATCTTATATAAATAACTTTTTAGAAGATTTAATATTTACAAGTACCAAGGTGTAGAAAAAATATACTTGTATATCACAGTTAGATTTAATGTTCTCCATATTTAGGAAATTACTCATGCAATTCTACTTGCAAAACATTTATCAAGCCTGTGATTAGTTATAAAAAAATGCTTGTCAAATTATCATTAATATAACAAAAAGTATCATTCAGATGATTTTTGAAGAATGATATGGTCTTCCAGATAAACCATCAGTTAAATTGCTTTAAAATTGCATTTTAAAGCAATTTAGCTGACCAACCGTGAAGAGTGCAATTATTATGAATCATTCTATAGTAGTATGAAACTTATATGTACAAACAATGTATTCTTTGATATAAAAGTATCAGAGAATATGTATTACTAACCTATTTACTTAAGAATTAAACATTTAAAATTTTTCACATACTATAAAAATATCACATTTTTGTTATTACTATGCAAGTAGAATATAATTTGATATTTTTCTTCAAATAGTAATTGGAAATATCCTTTCCAGTTATATTGTCAGAAAACCTAGAAAACCTTAAGATATAATATTTGTTAAAAACTCCCAAATTGGAATTTTTTTAACAAATACTCACTGTCACAGGACTACAAAATGACTTGCAGATTAAACCATCTGACTAACTCAACCTTAGTTTAACTGACTTCAAAGCTTTTCATTCTTTTGCAAGATTATGTCTCAAGAATATATCCATAGATTGCATTATAGTTTAAATGCAACAAATAAGAAATAAAATTATTTTGAATAATATTAATGTAATTTTATAATTTAATAATGTAAGAAATTATTTGAAATTTTATTAAGTAATGTCTAAAAAAGGTATATCTAAATTAATCCTTTCTTTTTATTTAAAACTAGCAAACAGTTATATATTCAGAAATCTCTAATTTATTTATGATGATGATGATGATGATCAGCAGCTACTGTATATTTATCCGACATAAGTTACATAAAAATAATTTATTCTTATAATAATACCTGAAAATTTTCTTTGGCTGTTTTGTTCCTTAATTTATATATAATTTAAAAACTAGCATAAAATGTTAAAATGATCAGACTTACTAATCTACAAATAATTATAAAGATGATGAATAATGTGATAACAAATAATACAACAATAATCATAGTTGTTTTTTAATCAATACATTATGACTATCATACAGAAAACAAGCCCAAATTATACAGGATATATAAAAGATCTTTACAACTAAAATTGATCATAGGAAACTTATTAAACAACTTACAATTATGATATAGACAGAATAAGATAAAGCATACTTCAAAGCTTTTTCTGGAATACTGAAATCACAAACATTCAACACATGCTCTTAGTTACAAATACACTGTCCAAGCAATATTGCAGTTCTTTCTATGTATAGTATAGCGCATCAACAAGCACAGCAATGATTCTTGCCTTCAAATCTTTCACATCAGCTACCCAAGATTTGTAGACATGATCCTTCACAGAACCACACATTAAGAAATCACAATTACGTTCAATAACCTTGGTGGTCAAGTTATGGGACCACCATGCCAACCCATCAATTAGGGAATTGTATGTTTAGAAATTCACAAGCAATCAATACTTAATGTGGTGAAATGCTATCTTGCTAGAACAACATATCAGGTTGTAACTCTTAAATGAGGATAGGCAAAGTTTTCTAACATGTCAAGGTAAATGTTAGCAATCTATGGTTGGTTCATAAAAAAAAAAATGGGCCAATCATTTTGTGTGACACTCCATACTATGGGACTGTCTCTGATGTGTTAATAAATGAAATGCAGCTTTTCCAAGCTTCAGACACTGACATTTTATTTATTTACTTTGCTGAACAAATGAAAAGTAGCCTTACTAAAAGTTACTTTTTTCTAAGAAAACTGTTGATATCTTCCAAACAATCAAGCATGGTAATTGCAAAATCTCTATGAGAAATCCAATCATCTTGAGTGATTTCTTATGGGATTTGAAATGTGCAAGAACATATATGTGAACAACTCCTCAGTACTTTATGAACAGTGTGAGAGACACATTTAACTCCAGCTGTTGTTCATGTTGACTTCTATGAAGAAATGACTCTCACTCTTGTTCCATATTTTCATCAGATACTCTAGGTCACTCATAACCTTTCTTATATTCAACACTTACTGTGGTCATAAATCTTTCATACCAAGCATGAAAATAGATCTTGATGACAGTGGTGTGTTATATAGAGTTCCACACTTATTTAGAGCCACAATATTAAATTTTGTTTCAATAAATGACTCAATGCACTTGAGGACTCATGGCTACTGAGTAAATTCTGTTAATCCAGCTAATCAGTACCTATTGTGAAATGCTCATGACCAAGAATGCCATATATGAACATTTTTGAATATCTTTTTTAAATGAAATCTATCTGGAACTTTTGTGAAGGTAGACTTAAAATTCTTATTAATGCATAAAGTTGCAAAGATCTTTTATGTACACCCTGTACATAAATAATCAAATGATTTGATTATTCACACTACTGTTTTTAATTGAATTTATCATGCAGTTTTACTGAATTATTATTATTTAATTTTAAACAGTCATTAATTAATATATAACATTAAAGACAATATTACTTTAAAATATGACATGCACATTGTTATTTTCTTCAAACAATAATTTTTCACACCAAGTTTTCCATTACACACAATTAGCAGTGAGTCATTTTAGTGGACATTTATGAAGATATTACAGGGAACTTTTTAACAAAAATATTTTTATTAAACTCTTGTATACCTGAAATACCTTTGATTTCCTGATCTTAACTCCAGATTTAACCTCGAGCAGAAGAGATATTGGTCTTTTCTTAACATTATTTGATAAATGAGATTTTTGTAATGTACGAGACTTATATACACCATGTAATGTATATGTCTGCGAGAAAAAAACTATTATTACGAATACATTGAAACTATACATATTCAGAATTACATACTTTAAAGTAATATAATAATCAAATTTTTATTTTTATTTTTATAATAATCATTTTAGAAAACAAACTTTAAAGAAAGTATAAAAATACACCAATAATAAAGAGATCTTTTACAAAAACTGAAATAAAACTGAATATGTTAAAAATAATAGTATATTTAAGTAGAGAAGCAATAAGATATAAATTTATACAATTAGAAAATCAGAAAACAGAAGAGAAAAACCGGCCAGAACCAAAACTGAAATGACAAATGCGCAATAACGCATCTTGTGTACGGTGATATGTATCAATGCACATGTAGATAAAGAGGAAGTTACCATCTGCCTAGGAAACCTTGTAAGCAAGGGGAATTTTTAAGTGTTGTTCCATAATTTTTTGACCATGTAACTATGGGGGCTTGGATAATGAATACTCATTAAATGAAGATTCCCTGTACCATTCTCTCTGGTCAACATTAGGACTACATTTTTTGATGAAATATTAAAAATAATAATAAAAGACTTTTAATGTATATATTATAATTTTAATAATTTTTTGACCAACAACAATCTTTGATAGTGCTTGTATACAAAGCTCTGTATATCGGCTGGTACTGGCTCTGTATTAAAGCTGCTACCTTTTAGAGCAAGAAATTCTGAACATTTTTTTTTACCCTCTGTCGGAATGGAATTGCCTGGATGTACATTTCCCGCCCTTTTTCTTTTCAAATGAGTAACGGTCAATGCTGTAGAAACTCAGATCAAGAAACGACCAGTAGTTTTGAATCCATGATCACTGATTGGCCAGCGATCATGGATCCAAAACTACAGAGATCATCATACGATCGGCAGATGTCCAATAGCGCTACGAAACACTGATTGGTCGATCAGCGTTTTCTTCAATCCGTATAAAAAGATTGGGTTTAGGCAGGAGAGCTAAGTTGATCTAAGTTGGTCTGACTTCACCGATGTATGCCAAAGTTTGTCTGTTTGCCTAAGCTTGTCTAAGTCAAGTTAGTTGGTCAAACGACCTTGCTGAAGAAGACGGTTTCATCTCACTGTGCTGTAATGAACATCTGAAGGAATATACATCAAACTCCAGCTGAGGAATACGTCACAAGGTGCCCTTTTCGATGGACCTGTAGTGGATTAATTGACTTTTGGACTCTAATTTATTTTGTGTGTGAAGATCTACTTTGTAAATCTTAAACATTGTCATTTGTAGTTCTTGTAAACATTGTAAGTGTATGTAAATTTTATTTGTTATTATAAACATTTGTGAACTGTGTGAACTTGTGGATATATGAAGTTGACTCCCTCTCTCTTTCTATCCTGTAGGCATTAAAAGAGCCTTTTTTCAGGCCCATCATTAGTTCAGCCAGACCCACCATGGAGTAACTGGATAATGAGGGACAGAGCCCAACATATATGGGTCAGACCAACTGCTAAAAATCTCTGGGATTTTTCAACCCACCGAGATTCAATCCTAAATCTTTCATAGTGGTAGACTGATGCCTCAGTCATCCAGTTGGCATTCTGAACAGTATGAAAAACACAAACTTGAAAAAAGTGACGAGCAAAAGAAAATCTCTTTTCTACAAACTTGGGAACATTTTTTCCTTTCCTTGATGATTATGACAATTTTTTCCTTTCCTTGATGAGACAACTAGATGGCCAAGACAGATTAATTAAGATGTCAGTCTACCATTCTGGAAAACCAGGATCAAATCTAGGTAAGCAATCCCAGAAATTTTTCATGGGTAGTCAGTCTATCCTTGATATCTCAGTTCCTGTCCCTCACTACCCTGCTGCCCCACAAAGAGTACAATTAAAACAAGTCCTTTTAGTGCCCACAGTGTAAAAAGAAAGAAAAATGAATTGCAAAAAACACAACCTAGCAGGAATGAAACTAATTTGAATTATAATTAGGGATGCCAACTTCTCAAGATAAAAAATGGACAAGCTAAAACAAAAACACAACCCCTCATTTATTTTTCAGAACAACTTTTAAAAAATAATTGAAATTCCATAGTTTGAAAAATTCTGAACAGCTGGAAACACTACTCCTTATACAGATATATCAGTAGATTTTGAATTTCATGAAAGTATTTTTAATGATAAATTGCATTTCAGAATACTGTTTTTACTGTTAAAATAATTATATGTAGTTAATAACTTAAAAGAAAAAAACAAATAAATCTGAATAACTCAAAGTCAGAATAAGCAGACTCCTAGGTATTTAGGATTCATAAAAATAAATTTTATCACCCCTAATTAAATATTCTAAGCAATTAAAAGTAAAAATAATAGATTAATAAAAATAATATATAGCTTATATTTAAGAATTTGCAAACATTCCCATAAGTCAATCTGGTGCAGAGTTTAAGGTGCACCTTATTTCTAGATTGTAAGCTTAAATCCTGTATGAAACAGGAATTTAAGCTTATAATCATGGTAATTAAAATCAACAAATATAAATATTTTTTGAATTTAATTGTCTTTATTGTTAAAGGAGAGCATTTTCAGCAACAAAAATATAAAAAATATTCTTAACAAATAAGAATAATAAACCACTGAATCATCTACACACAACCTTACACAACAACAACAAAAAAAAAAACTTTTTTCAGACATATTTAATGACCTTCATCAGGTTGATGTTCCAAAAATCAAACATTTACAAATGCTATCAAAAGTAGAACAGAAATATGCAAACACTGAATGTATTTAAATATAAAAAAAATTTCCAGTTTAGTATATTCTTTCCAGTTTAATAAATTTTTTTTGTTACTGTACAAGGTTGTGTGTAATTGTGTGATAAACTGTAACAGTTATTTTTGAATTAAGATTATTAAATCTATAATACAAAATGAACAACATATAAAAGGTTACTTAATATTTGAATTTATAATTATTTTAAAATTTAAGAAATATACCTCTTTTATAGCTGAAGAAAGAAAATCAGAATTGATTTGGTTACTTTTAATACCACTTGATGATTCCACAAGTTTATCATTTTTATAAGAAAGAGTTTGCTCAAATTCACCAGTGCAGTGCCATCTAAAAATAAAAAATACAATAAAACAATTATTAATTTTGTAATCATAATGTACGTTTTTACATTTTTAGTAATTTTACAAATAAATTATAAATTTTTGTAAACAATATAATAATGAAATTAAATGTTTTTATAAAATTAATAATCTATGAAAAATTAAATTAATTATCTTAGTTTTTAAATTTAAAAAATAATAATAATAAGATTCAAAAATATTGTAATTCTTATTTTGTAAACAAAATCTTTCTTTTTTTAAACTAATCATAGAATCAACAATAACAAGATGTAAATATATTGTTTTTTTTACAATAAAATAGTTTTTGAATTTCAATAATTCAAGAACTATTTCAAATCTTCAACTGTCAGTCACAATTTCAATAGACCAATTTTCCATAGGGATCAAAAATTGTACTTTGTAAAAATTTTTCATTTTTTCTATTGATAAAAAGAGAATGTTTCAACTATTAGACAGATCAACAACATATATATTGGCAGACAAATTCATATTACCAAATATAAAGTTAGATGAATAACATGCAATGGAGTTAGATCTATCTTCCATTAATAGTCATTTTAAATTTGTAATGTAATCAATGATGATTTATAACGTTACTATATTTTTTCACTGTATGGCTGACAAATACAATAAATTCTCTAAGTTTCTTCCATTAAAAATCACAACTTTATTGCTTAAATAATAGGAAATAAACATATCTGAATTCAGCTAATTTATGATAATAAAATCTATAATTTTTAACAGGAAATTCTCATGATAAATTATAGTTATATCCTTGAAAAGTAATTTTTTTTTAAATGTACAGTATATGACTCCCTCTCTCTTTCTATCCTGTAGGCATTAAAAGAGCCTTTTTTCAGGCCCATCATTAGTTCAGCCAGACCCACCATGGAGTAACTGGATAATGANTAAAATGGGTGACCATGGTCACCAAGAAGCCGAGAACAAAACCATTCCTAAAATGATGATATATATTTATATAGTTAACAGACTAAGGCAAGAGGTTAGATTCTGTTCTTGAGCCATAATTTGCTAGCACAATATGCCAGAGTTTTAGATAAAAATAACAAAATAAATATCCTTCATTATCAGACATGACTTTAAATATTTTGATCCTGTTCACAATGACTTACCTATGTGAATCTGCATTCTCGTCACTACTTTATATTAAAAAAAAAATCTTTCCTTTCCTGTTGGAATACAAATTACCAAGAGATGGTATGACATCATCTCTTAATTGTGGGTAAGTCAAAGAACAGTAAATCTGTTGGCCACAAGGTGGTTACACTTTCTCACAATATGTAGTTCACTTTTAAAGACTAATGGCCTATTTGATAGCAGAAAATATCCATAATCTAATGCATTGTAGTAGTTTGTATCATTTGCTGTATACATCAGTGAAATATGTCTCATATCGTGTCTGCATACTTTTGTTCTTTTTAAAGGTGACAGTTGATTCAATACAAATTACTGATGAGGGGCTGTAAAAGTAAGTTGGCCAAAAATGCATCTAGTTATATATGTAATCAACCAAAATAAAGATAATTAAACTGTAGTTTTGGATTGTTGAATTATTGATAGCATTCCTATACACCTGCAGACACAGGATTACGGAATTCTCAAGAATTTTCTAATAAGTATATATCTTGTTTATCAGCAGTATCATTAGAAAATAATCTGAAAATTGCAATATCAGATATAAAACCAGATACAGATTTATTATACAGTAGTACTCAGGCATATCCATCACATTAGATAAATATCAAATATAGAGCTTAGGTTATTTTACAAGTTCCATATACAGTAATTTTCTTTCTTAATCATTTTTAAAGTTTTTTTAAACCTTTTCTTTGTATACTATTATGTAAATTAAATAAAAATACCAATTCTTTCAATATATGAAAATTAGGTCAAAGTACTTAGGTAACTCCAATGGCGGCACTTCCAACTGTTCGTGGTGCCGACAAACTCCTCCCGGAGGGGTGCCGTCAGCAGGCTGCCGAGTGCCAAACATCACTAGTTATTGATTCGCGGTAGTTCTTGAACAAAATAAATAAATAAATAAATAAAAAAAAACGTCTATTAAAAATATAGTTAATCTAACCTAACCTAACCAAAGCACTGCCATTGGGGTTCCCTAGGTAAACTTTAACCGAAAATTATCATACACAAAATATTAAATCTGAAAATTATAGGTTGTGATAACTATACTGCAGTCCACAAGTTGTAACTGTTGTCAGGAGGCCATAGTGCAAAAAAAAAAATTTAAGAACCACTATTTTAAGCAAATCATCAAGCATTTATGAAAAGAAAAAAATTCTAAAAGAATATAAAAGTTATTCAATAATATAATATTCAAATATTATAGTATACAAAGACTAAATAAATAAATTTTGCTAATTTCAAGAAACTAACTTTTTATTAAAAAATGTTTTCTATCAGAACCTATCCATCCTCATAAGGATGATCAGGTCTAGCCCAAAAACTTGAGATCAGATCATTCTCTAACCTCATGACCAATTTATTAGAATTTATTTATTTATAATGATGGTAAGTTTTATAACTTTTTATAATTATACCAAAAAATTATTCTGATGGAAAATACATATATAATCAATGGAATATTGTTTAAGTTTTGCTTGGAACAAGATTACTTATAAAATAGCAATTAAAATCCATATTATATATTTTTTTAAAATTACTATAGTCAAAATGAATTTATTTAATTAGAATGTCTTTTCATAACAACAGAACTGATGATAAATTTTATCAAAACCTGATCTAATCAAATTTGGTAGTTTATTTTCCATAACGATGAAAATTTTGAGAAGTTAAGCAATTAAGAACTCAAACATCAGCCATTTCTTTATTAGCAATGCATCTTTCTTGAAATTACTCATTTGTAATAAATTAATTTACTATTTAATACATTAGTCAATAAAATTCCTTTCTTATTCCAGCAAAATTTATTTTGTAAAAAATAATTCCAGTTGATTTCAGTCATCAACAGGCTAATAAACTAGAAGAAAGTATTCATTCAAATTAAAATCATAAAACATTAAACAAATTAAAACTGAGAAATTATATTACTTATAGAAATTATATGTAGATTATTTATACCTCTAATATATGCAATACATTGTAAATATCTTATATAAATAACTTTTTAGAAGATTTAATATTTACAAGTACCAAGGTGTAGAAAAAATATACTTGTATATCACAGTTAGATTTAATGTTCTCCATATTTAGGAAATTACTCATGCAATTCTACTTGCAAAACATTTATCAAGCCTGTGATTAGTTATAAAAAAATGCTTGTCAAATTATCATTAATATAACAAAAAGTATCATTCAGATGATTTTTGAAGAATGATATGGTCTTCCAGATAAACCATCAGTTAAATTGCTTTAAAATTGCATTTTAAAGCAATTTAGCTGACCAACCGTGAAGAGTGCAATTATTATGAATCATTCTATAGTAGTATGAAACTTATATGTACAAACAATGTATTCTTTGATATAAAAGTATCAGAGAATATGTATTACTAACCTATTTACTTAAGAATTAAACATTTAAAATTTTTCACATACTATAAAAATATCACATTTTTGTTATTACTATGCAAGTAGAATATAATTTGATATTTTTCTTCAAATAGTAATTGGAAATATCCTTTCCAGTTATATTGTCAGAAAACCTAGAAAACCTTAAGATATAATATTTGTTAAAAACTCCCAAATTGGAATTTTTTTAACAAATACTCACTGTCACAGGACTACAAAATGACTTGCAGATTAAACCATCTGACTAACTCAACCTTAGTTTAACTGACTTCAAAGCTTTTCATTCTTTTGCAAGATTATGTCTCAAGAATATATCCATAGATTGCATTATAGTTTAAATGCAACAAATAAGAAATAAAATTATTTTGAATAATATTAATGTAATTTTATAATTTAATAATGTAAGAAATTATTTGAAATTTTATTAAGTAATGTCTAAAAAAGGTATATCTAAATTAATCCTTTCTTTTTATTTAAAACTAGCAAACAGTTATATATTCAGAAATCTCTAATTTATTTATGATGATGATGATGATGATCAGCAGCTACTGTATATTTATCCGACATAAGTTACATAAAAATAATTTATTCTTATAATAATACCTGAAAATTTTCTTTGGCTGTTTTGTTCCTTAATTTATATATAATTTAAAAACTAGCATAAAATGTTAAAATGATCAGACTTACTAATCTACAAATAATTATAAAGATGATGAATAATGTGATAACAAATAATACAACAATAATCATAGTTGTTTTTTAATCAATACATTATGACTATCATACAGAAAACAAGCCCAAATTATACAGGATATATAAAAGATCTTTACAACTAAAATTGATCATAGGAAACTTATTAAACAACTTACAATTATGATATAGACAGAATAAGATAAAGCATACTTCAAAGCTTTTTCTGGAATACTGAAATCACAAACATTCAACACATGCTCTTAGTTACAAATACACTGTCCAAGCAATATTGCAGTTCTTTCTATGTATAGTATAGCGCATCAACAAGCACAGCAATGATTCTTGCCTTCAAATCTTTCACATCAGCTACCCAAGATTTGTAGACATGATCCTTCACAGAACCACACATTAAGAAATCACAATTACGTTCAATAACCTTGGTGGTCAAGTTATGGGACCACCATGCCAACCCATCAATTAGGGAATTGTATGTTTAGAAATTCACAAGCAATCAATACTTAATGTGGTGAAATGCTATCTTGCTAGAACAACATATCAGGTTGTAACTCTTAAATGAGGATAGGCAAAGTTTTCTAACATGTCAAGGTAAATGTTAGCAATCTATGGTTGGTTCATAAAAAAAAAAATGGGCCAATCATTTTGTGTGACACTCCATACTATGAGACTGTCTCTGATGTGTTAATAAATGAAATGCAGCTTTTCCAAGCTTCAGACACTGACATTTTATTTATTTACTTTGCTGAACAAATGAAAAGTAGCCTTACTAAAAGTTACTTTTTTCTAAGAAAACTGTTGATATCTTCCAAACAATCAAGCATGGTAATTGCAAAATCTCTATGAGAAATCCAATCATCTTGAGTGATTTCTTATGGGATTTGAAATGTGCAAGAACATATATGTGAACAACTCCTCAGTACTTTATGAACAGTGTGAGAGACACATTTAACTCCAGCTGTTGTTCATGTTGACTTCTATGAAGAAATGACTCTCACTCTTGTTCCATATTTTCATCAGATACTCTAGGTCACTCATAACCTTTCTTATATTCAACACTTACTGTGGTCATAAATCTTTCATACCAAGCATGAAAATAGATCTTGATGACAGTGGTGTGTTATATAGAGTTCCACACTTATTTAGAGCCACAATATTAAATTTTGTTTCAATAAATGACTCAATGCACTTGAGGACTCATGGCTACTGAGTAAATTCTGTTAATCCAGCTAATCAGTACCTATTGTGAAATGCTCATGACCAAGAATGCCATATATGAACATTTTTGAATATCTTTTTTAAATGAAATCTATCTGGAACTTTTGTGAAGGTAGACTTAAAATTCTTATTAATGCATAAAGTTGCAAAGATCTTTTATGTACACCCTGTACATAAATAATCAAATGATTTGATTATTCACACTACTGTTTTTAATTGAATTTATCATGCAGTTTTACTGAATTATTATTATTTAATTTTAAACAGTCATTAATTAATATATAACATTAAAGACAATATTACTTTAAAATATGACATGCACATTGTTATTTTCTTCAAACAATAATTTTTCACACCAAGTTTTCCATTACACACAATTAGCAGTGAGTCATTTTAGTGGACATTTATGAAGATATTACAGGGAACTTTTTAACAAAAATATTTTTATTAAACTCTTGTATACCTGAAATACCTTTGATTTCCTGATCTTAACTCCAGATTTAACCTCGAGCAGAAGAGATATTGGTCTTTTCTTAACATTATTTGATAAATGAGATTTTTGTAATGTACGAGACTTATATACACCATGTAATGTATATGTCTGCGAGAAAAAAACTATTATTACGAATACATTGAAACTATACATATTCAGAATTACATACTTTAAAGTAATATAATAATCAAATTTTTATTTTTATTTTTATAATAATCATTTTAGAAAACAAACTTTAAAGAAAGTATAAAAATACACCAATAATAAAGAGATCTTTTACAAAAACTGAAATAAAACTGAATATGTTAAAAATAATAGTATATTTAAGTAGAGAAGCAATAAGATATAAATTTATACAATTAGAAAATCAGAAAACAGAAGAGAAAAACCGGCCAGAACCAAAACTGAAATGACAAATGCGCAATAACGCATCTTGTGTACGGTGATATGTATCAATGCACATGTAGATAAAGAGGAAGTTACCATCTGCCTAGGAAACCTTGTAAGCAAGGGGAATTTTTAAGTGTTGTTCCATAATTTTTTGACCATGTAACTATGGGGGCTTGGATAATGAATACTCATTAAATGAAGATTCCCTGTACCATTCTCTCTGGTCAACATTAGGACTACATTTTTTGATGAAATATTAAAAATAATAATAAAAGACTTTTAATGTATATATTATAATTTTAATAATTTTTTGACCAACAACAATCTTTGATAGTGCTTGTATACAAAGCTCTGTATATCGGCTGGTACTGGCTCTGTATTAAAGCTGCTACCTTTTAGAGCAAGAAATTCTGAACATTTTTTTTTACCCTCTGTCGGAATGGAATTGCCTGGATGTACATTTCCCGCCCTTTTTCTTTTCAAATGAGTAACGGTCAATGCTGTAGAAACTCAGATCAAGAAACGACCAGTAGTTTTGAATCCATGATCACTGATTGGCCAGCGATCATGGATCCAAAACTACAGAGATCATCATACGATCGGCAGATGTCCAATAGCGCTACGAAACACTGATTGGTCGATCAGCGTTTTCTTCAATCCGTATAAAAAGATTGGGTTTAGGCAGGAGAGCTAAGTTGATCTAAGTTGGTCTGACTTCACCGATGTATGCCAAAGTTTGTCTGTTTGCCTAAGCTTGTCTAAGTCAAGTTAGTTGGTCAAACGACCTTGCTGAAGAAGACGGTTTCATCTCACTGTGCTGTAATGAACATCTGAAGGAATATACATCAAACTCCAGCTGAGGAATACGTCACAAGGTGCCCTTTTCGATGGACCTGTAGTGGATTAATTGACTTTTGGACTCTAATTTATTTTGTGTGTGAAGATCTACTTTGTAAATCTTAAACATTGTCATTTGTAGTTCTTGTAAACATTGTAAGTGTATGTAAATTTTATTTGTTATTATAAACATTTGTGAACTGTGTGAACTTGTGGATATATGAAGTTGACTCCCTCTCTCTTTCTATCCTGTAGGCATTAAAAGAGCCTTTTTTCAGGCCCATCATTAGTTCAGCCAGACCCACCATGGAGTAACTGGATAATGAGGGACAGAGCCCAACATATATGGGTCAGACCAACTGCTAAAAATCTCTGGGATTTTTCAACCCACCGAGATTCAATCCTAAATCTTTCATAGTGGTAGACTGATGCCTCAGTCATCCAGTTGGCATTCTGAACAGTATGAAAAACACAAACTTGAAAAAAGTGATGAGCAAAAGAAAATCTCTTTTCTACAAACTTGGGAACATTTTTTCCTTTCCTTGATGATTATGACAATTTTTTCCTTTCCTTGATGAGACAACTAGATGGCCAAGACAGATTAATTAAGATGTCAGTCTACCATTCTGGAAAACCAGGATCAAATCTAGGTAAGCAATCCCAGAAATTTTTCATGGGTAGTCAGTCTATCCTTGATATCTCAGTTCCTGTCCCTCACTACCCTGCTGCCCCACAAAGAGTACAATTAAAACAAGTCCTTTTAGTGCCCACAGTGTAAAAAGAAAGAAAAATGAATTGCAAAAAACACAACCTAGCAGGAATGAAACTAATTTGAATTATAATTAGGGATGCCAACTTCTCAAGATAAAAAATGGACAAGCTAAAACAAAAACACAACCCCTCATTTATTTTTCAGAACAACTTTTAAAAAATAATTGAAATTCCATAGTTTGAAAAATTCTGAACAGCTGGAAACACTACTCCTTATACAGATATATCAGTAGATTTTGAATTTCATGAAAGTATTTTTAATGATAAATTGCATTTCAGAATACTGTTTTTACTGTTAAAATAATTATATGTAGTTAATAACTTAAAAGAAAAAAACAAATAAATCTGAATAACTCAAAGTCAGAATAAGCAGACAACTAGGTATTTAGGATTCATAAAAATAAATTTTATCACCCCTAATTAAATATTCTAAGCAATTAAAAGTAAAAATAATAGATTAATAAAAATAATATATAGCTTATATTTAAGAATTTGCAAACATTCCCATAAGTCAATCTGGTGCAGAGTTTAAGGTGCACCTTATTTCTAGATTGTAAGCTTAAATCCTGTATGAAACAGGAATTTAAGCTTATAATCATGGTAATTAAAATCAACAAATATAAATATTTTTTGAATTTAATTGTCTTTATTGTTAAAGGAGAGCATTTTCAGCAACAAAAATATAAAAAATATTCTTAACAAATAAGAATAATAAACCACTGAATCATCTACACACAACCTTACACAACAACAACAAAAAAAAAACTTTTTTCAGACATATTTAATGACCTTCATCAGGTTGATGTTCCAAAAATCAAACATTTACAAATGCTATCAAAAGTAGAACAGAAATATGCAAACACTGAATGTATTTAAATATAAAAAAAATTTCCAGTTTAGTATATTCTTTCCAGTTTAATAAATTTTTTTTGTTACTGTACAAGGTTGTGTGTAATTGTGTGATAAACTGTAACAGTTATTTTTGAATTAAGATTATTAAATCTATAATACAAAATGAACAACATATAAAAGGTTACTTAATATTTGAATTTATAATTATTTTAAAATTTAAGAAATATACCTCTTTTATAGCTGAAGAAAGAAAATCAGAATTGATTTGGTTACTTTTAATACCACTTGATGATTCCACAAGTTTATCATTTTTATAAGAAAGAGTTTGCTCAAATTCACCAGTGCAGTGCCATCTAAAAATAAAAAATACAATAAAACAATTATTAATTTTGTAATCATAATGTACGTTTTTACATTTTTAGTAATTTTACAAATAAATTATAAATTTTTGTAAACAATATAATAATGAAATTAAATGTTTTTATAAAATTAATAATCTATGAAAAATTAAATTAATTATCTTAGTTTTTAAATTTAAAAAATAATAATAATAAGATTCAAAAATATTGTAATTCTTATTTTGTAAACAAAATCTTTCTTTTTTTAAACTAATCATAGAATCAACAATAACAAGATGTAAATATATTGTTTTTTTTACAATAAAATAGTTTTTGAATTTCAATAATTCAAGAACTATTTCAAATCTTCAACTGTCAGTCACAATTTCAATAGACCAATTTTCCATAGGGATCAAAAATTGTACTTTGTAAAAATTTTTCATTTTTTCTATTGATAAAAAGAGAATGTTTCAACTATTAGACAGATCAACAACATATATATTGGCAGACAAATTCATATTACCAAATATAAAGTTAGATGAATAACATGCAATGGAGTTAGATCTATCTTCCATTAATAGTCATTTTAAATTTGTAATGTAATCAATGATGATTTATAACGTTACTATATTTTTTCACTGTATGGCTGACAAATACAATAAATTCTCTAAGTTTCTTCCATTAAAAATCACAACTTTATTGCTTAAATAATAGGAAATAAACATATCTGAATTCAGCTAATTTATGATAATAAAATCTATAATTTTTAACAGGAAATTCTCATGATAAATTATAGTTATATCCTTGAAAAGTAATTTTTTTTTAAATGTACAGTATATGTTAAAATAGCTTTCTTATAGATGTATAACAAAATGCATCTCATCACTCCCAACCATGACAAAAATGTTATTATTTATATGGAAATATACATTGAAGTACTTACAAATATTAAAATAATAGAATTATGATATTTATACAAATTTTTAATAACTGCATTTATTAAAAACTGGTTAAAATCACTATCAATATTTACTAATATAATTGTATATTATACAATATTTGAAGTTTATTTTTAACTGTGCAGAAGCAATAGTAATATTTCCTTTAATATAAAATAACATGTGCTTGGAGTAAAAATGTACATGTTAATGAAATAAATTTTTGATCTATCAAGTAGTTAATTTATTTATATACATAATATTACCATTTTAATAATAAAAAAGCCATTTCACATACACTCAAGCAGTAATCAAGTGAATCCTTTATTTTAATTCTTACACACAAAATATGTTCTTAAGATTTTTTCTTATCATTAACAAAATAAATTTTAAAACATTTTCAAGTTTAAACATTCAAACAAAAACAAGAATATTAAAATTACAAAATTAATTCAACTATTAGAATATAAAGATATAAACATATAAATGTCATCATTATAATATATCTTTATTTATTATTTTTTTCTTAATAAAATAAAAAAAAAAAAAATATATATATATATTTTTTTTTTTTCATGTATACAAGTATTAGTTTAGCTATGTACTTTTCATAGATGTAACTAAAATTGGTAAATTGTTAAGTTTGCTGATAAAAGCATAAACTTTTATGCCTTTTTTACAAATTAGTTAACAACTTTTATTCCTTATACAAATATTACTATTCATTTTAATATTTCTTTGATGAAGAAGTTTCTTGAATTTTTCTATTGTCAAATACTCATTTTTTAGAATGCTTTATTATATATATA
>NW_019384462.1:669018-678382 GCF_000671375.1 Centruroides sculpturatus
TATATATATAATAAAGCATTCTAAAAAATGAGTATTTGACAATAGAAAAATTCAAGAAACTTCTTCATCAAAGAAATATTAAAATGAATAGTAATATTTGTATAAGGAATAAAAGTTGTTAACTAATTTGTAAAAAAGGCATAAAAGTTTATGCTTTTATCAGCAAACTTAACAATTTACCAATTTTAGTTACATCTATGAAAAGTACATAGCTAAACTAATACTTGTATACATGATGAGAAGAAACTTTGTTCATTATAGTATGAGAAAAATTTATTTAATATATTTGGGCTGCAATTTGAAAAATTGTAGACCTATAAATTCCAACTGTTGTCTATCCGTCCATCCTTAATCTTGAGAACAGAGTTAGATAGATGAAAGCTGAGACCAGATATGGAAAGTTTAGCAGCAGGAGGCCCCAATTAACTATATACAAACTTCCAATGCAAATCAAAAGTCATGTTATTTCAATTTATAACTTTTCCCTTGAAAGCAAGTTAATAGACGACTGACACGACACTATTGCTAATAACAAAAGTATGATGCACAGGGGCAAGCCATTACTAATTTAAGGCGGAGAGTATATATTTTAAATTAAATAAATTAAAAATATGATTAAAAATTTCTGCCCAACATTGTGTTGACATCACAATAAATAATTGATTGTTACAATTACAAATTTATAAGAAAGATTTACCAATCTCTTACCAAGTAGTATATTTCTTAAATACATAATATAAATTGCTAAACACTACAAGATTTTCCCAAGTAATAAAAGATACCTTGGATAAAACAGAGAATATGCAATTGCTTTTTATTTTTTAAGCCAACTGTCACATTTGATTATTTCAATGTGAATGTAAAGCACATAGTATTATATAATTTATTTACAGACTAAGATATAATAAAGGTGCAATATGGTTTGATACAGCACAAGAAATCAGCAGCATACTTTCTAGAAATATCTAAAACCAGACATTTTAATAAATAAAGCAATGCTTATCTGATTACAATAAATTTTATAAAAACTATTTTCTACCAAGCATATTTTTTAAAAAAATGAACATAATGCAAAAATTTGGATAAGTCAAAGTTAGATAAGCATAGAGATAAATATCTTAAAAAAATTCGTTTTGCTAGTTACTAAAATGATAATCTAGTTACTCTTTCAAATAATGGTGAGTCAAGTTTGCATAATAGTATTTTTTGTTACAATTACAAGTTTATAAATAGTGTAACATTAAAATTTAATGTTACACTATTCTTGTGCAAATGCCATCAATAATATTTAATATTATTGATGGCATTTGCACAAGAACTTATTACACTTAAAACATTTTATTTTAAAAACAAGACTATTGACAGACAATAGTCATAAATTCAAAGAAAGTAACACAATGAAACAAAGTTGTTGACTAATATTATAATGATCAAATCTGAACATCATACAAACTTTGAAAATCTTGGATCCAGAAGATCCAAAACTGGAAAATTACTTTGTATCTAAATCTTACTGGTGTTGTTATAAGCAAAAGACTGCTCCAATTGGCTACTATTACAACCTTATTTTATTATGTAAGCTTATAATAGAAGACTTTACTTATACTTACAACTTTATGACTGTTCGTAAAGGTTATAATGAAACAATTTTATAATGGAAAATGCCAATGTTGCTATTAGTTCTAAACCTTTAAATTAAAGTTACTGATCACAATGTATCTGAAGTGCTATTCAATTTTATAAAATTATCATCCTATAAAAATTAACAACACTAAAACTAGAGACACTATCACTCTTCAGAGCAATATCCTTATTACTTATATTGACACTTTTACAGTGTATATTTATAATAGAAATATGATACTTGTAATAAAGTGAGACAAAGTTACAAATATTTATCATATGACACACATAAAAGATATTTATTTATTTACTAAATCAATCTACAGGAAGTTCTAATTACAGGTCTGTTTATAACATACAAAGGAATATTATATAATAAAAATTAGAACATAAAACATTACTCTTTCACATAACACTGAGAAGATCTGTAAAAAAAAAAGTATAAAATATAAAATTGAAAAATATAAGAAAAGCTAAAGGCTAATTAATTTGTTTGTTTTTTCTGTTTTACCAAGTTAATAGTAAATTTTATACAAATTTGAATTGTAATCATTATAATAAATGAATGAGAATATTTAGTATCACACATTAAATATATTGAAAATGTCTTGCAAAGTCATATTAATGTTATGCTTTTTTTTAAATTTCCAGCTTAATGAATAGATTAATGAAACAACAGACAACAAAAATCATTGCTAGCAGTCAAAATAAAACACTTACAAAAAAAAACGGAAAATAAATTTTGCTGTTAAACAGTACACTCTGATACAAGACTATTATTTGTTTAAAAAAAATTAGTTTATATACCACAGTTTAACATTTTTGGTACATTTAGCAGAATCCACTTACTATAATCATGGATGTTATCATTTATCTAATACTATTGGAATTAACATGTCCAAAACCAATTTTTCTTACCCTGTTTGGCTATCCACACACAATGCAAAGTGAGACAAAGTTACAAATATTTATCAAATATAAAAAGTTAAATATACAAAAAAATATTTACAAATATAAAAAGTTAAATATACAAAGTTACAANCTAGCATAAAATGTTAAAATGATCAGACTTACTAATCTACAAATAATTATAAAGATGATGAATAATGTGATAACAAATAATACAACAATAATCATAGTTGTTTTTTAATCAATACATTATGACTATCATACAGAAAACAAGCCCAAATTATACAGGATATATAAAAGATCTTTACAACTAAAATTGATCATAGGAAACTTATTAAACAACTTACAATTATGATATAGACAGAATAAGATAAAGCATACTTCAAAGCTTTTTCTGGAATACTGAAATCACAAACATTCAACACATGCTCTTAGTTACAAATACACTGTCCAAGCAATATTGCAGTTCTTTCTATGTATAGTATAGCGCATCAACAAGCACAGCAATGATTCTTGCCTTCAAATCTTTCACATCAGCTACCCAAGATTTGTAGACATGATCCTTCACAGAACCACACATTAAGAAATCACAATTACGTTCAATAACCTTGGTGGTCAAGTTATGGGACCACCATGCCAACCCATCAATTAGGGAATTGTATGTTTAGAAATTCACAAGCAATCAATACTTAATGTGGTGAAATGCTATCTTGCTAGAACAACATATCAGGTTGTAACTCTTAAATGAGGATAGGCAAAGTTTTCTAACATGTCAAGGTAAATGTTAGCAATCTATGGTTGGTTCATAAAAAAAAAAATGGGCCAATCATTTTGTGTGACACTCCATACTATGGGACTGTCTCTGATGTGTTAATAAATGAAATGCAGCTTTTCCAAGCTTCAGACACTGACATTTTATTTATTTACTTTGCTGAACAAATGAAAAGTAGCCTTACTAAAAGTTACTTTTTTCTAAGAAAACTGTTGATATCTTCCAAACAATCAAGCATGGTAATTGCAAAATCTCTATGAGAAATCCAATCATCTTGAGTGATTTCTTATGGGATTTGAAATGTGCAAGAACATATATGTGAACAACTCCTCAGTACTTTATGAACAGTGTGAGAGACACATTTAACTCCAGCTGTTGTTCATGTTGACTTCTATGAAGAAATGACTCTCACTCTTGTTCCATATTTTCATCAGATACTCTAGGTCACTCATAACCTTTCTTATATTCAACACTTACTGTGGTCATAAATCTTTCATACCAAGCATGAAAATAGATCTTGATGACAGTGGTGTGTTATATAGAGTTCCACACTTATTTAGAGCCACAATATTAAATTTTGTTTCAATAAATGACTCAATGCACTTGAGGACTCATGGCTACTGAGTAAATTCTGTTAATCCAGCTAATCAGTACCTAT
Organism: Centruroides sculpturatus; assembly: GCF_000671375.1. Classification (NCBI taxonomy): domain Eukaryota; kingdom Metazoa; phylum Arthropoda; class Arachnida; order Scorpiones; family Buthidae; genus Centruroides; species Centruroides sculpturatus. The sequence goes on from NW_019384462.1 coordinate 672,981, forward strand.
TGTGAAATGCTCATGACCAAGAATGCCATATATGAACATTTTTGAATATCTTTTTTAAATGAAATCTATCTGGAACTTTTGTGAAGGTAGACTTAAAATTCTTATTAATGCATAAAGTTGCAAAGATCTTTTATGTACACCCTGTACATAAATAATCAAATGATTTGATTATTCACACTACTGTTTTTAATTGAATTTATCATGCAGTTTTACTGAATTATTATTATTTAATTTTAAACAGTCATTAATTAATATATAACATTAAAGACAATATTACTTTAAAATATGACATGCACATTGTTATTTTCTTCAAACAATAATTTTTCACACCAAGTTTTCCATTACACACAATTAGCAGTGAGTCATTTTAGTGGACATTTATGAAGATATTACAGGGAACTTTTTAACAAAAATATTTTTATTAAACTCTTGTATACCTGAAATACCTTTGATTTCCTGATCTTAACTCCAGATTTAACCTCGAGCAGAAGAGATATTGGTCTTTTCTTAACATTATTTGATAAATGAGATTTTTGTAATGTACGAGACTTATATACACCATGTAATGTATATGTCTGCGAGAAAAAAACTATTATTACGAATACATTGAAACTATACATATTCAGAATTACATACTTTAAAGTAATATAATAATCAAATTTTTATTTTTATTTTTATAATAATCATTTTAGAAAACAAACTTTAAAGAAAGTATAAAAATACACCAATAATAAAGAGATCTTTTACAAAAACTGAAATAAAACTGAATATGTTAAAAATAATAGTATATTTAAGTAGAGAAGCAATAAGATATAAATTTATACAATTAGAAAATCAGAAAACAGAAGAGAAAAACCGGCCAGAACCAAAACTGAAATGACAAATGCGCAATAACGCATCTTGTGTACGGTGATATGTATCAATGCACATGTAGATAAAGAGGAAGTTACCATCTGCCTAGGAAACCTTGTAAGCAAGGGGAATTTTTAAGTGTTGTTCCATAATTTTTTGACCATGTAACTATGGGGGCTTGGATAATGAATACTCATTAAATGAAGATTCCCTGTACCATTCTCTCTGGTCAACATTAGGACTACATTTTTTGATGAAATATTAAAAATAATAATAAAAGACTTTTAATGTATATATTATAATTTTAATAATTTTTTGACCAACAACAATCTTTGATAGTGCTTGTATACAAAGCTCTGTATATCGGCTGGTACTGGCTCTGTATTAAAGCTGCTACCTTTTAGAGCAAGAAATTCTGAACATTTTTTTTTACCCTCTGTCGGAATGGAATTGCCTGGATGTACATTTCCCGCCCTTTTTCTTTTCAAATGAGTAACGGTCAATGCTGTAGAAACTCAGATCAAGAAACGACCAGTAGTTTTGAATCCATGATCACTGATTGGCCAGCGATCATGGATCCAAAACTACAGAGATCATCATACGATCGGCAGATGTCCAATAGCGCTACGAAACACTGATTGGTCGATCAGCGTTTTCTTCAATCCGTATAAAAAGATTGGGTTTAGGCAGGAGAGCTAAGTTGATCTAAGTTGGTCTGACTTCACCGATGTATGCCGAAGTTTGTCTGTTTGCCTAAGCTTGTCTAAGTCAAGTTAGTTGGTCAAACGACCTTGCTGAAGAAGACGGTTTCATCTCACTGTGCTGTAATGAACATCTGAAGGAATATACATCAAACTCCAGCTGAGGAATACGTCACAAGGTGCCCTTTTCGATGGACCTGTAGTGGATTAATTGACTTTTGGACTCTAATTTATTTTGTGTGTGAAGATCTACTTTGTAAATCTTAAACATTGTCATTTGTAGTTCTTGTAAACATTGTAAGTGTATGTAAATTTTATTTGTTATTATAAACATTTGTGAACTGTGTGAACTTGTGGATATATGAAGTTGACTCCCTCTCTCTTTCTATCCTGTAGGCATTAAAAGAGCCTTTTTTCAGGCCCATCATTAGTTCAGCCAGACCCACCATGGAGTAACTGGATAATGAGGGACAGAGCCCAACATATATGGGTCAGACCAACTGCTAAAAATCTCTGGGATTTTTCAACCCACCGAGATTCAATCCTAAATCTTTCATAGTGGTAGACTGATGCCTCAGTCATCCAGTTGGCATTCTGAACAGTATGAAAAACACAAACTTGAAAAAAGTGATGAGCAAAAGAAAATCTCTTTTCTACAAACTTGGGAACATTTTTTCCTTTCCTTGATGATTATGACAATTTTTTCCTTTCCTTGATGAGACAACTAGATGGCCAAGACAGATTAATTAAGATGTCAGTCTACCATTCTGGAAAACCAGGATCAAATCTAGGTAAGCAATCCCAGAAATTTTTCATGGGTAGTCAGTCTATCCTTGATATCTCAGTTCCTGTCCCTCACTACCCTGCTGCCCCACAAAGAGTACAATTAAAACAAGTCCTTTTAGTGCCCACAGTGTAAAAAGAAAGAAAAATGAATTGCAAAAAACACAACCTAGCAGGAATGAAACTAATTTGAATTATAATTAGGGATGCCAACTTCTCAAGATAAAAAATGGACAAGCTAAAACAAAAACACAACCCCTCATTTATTTTTCAGAACAACTTTTAAAAAATAATTGAAATTCCATAGTTTGAAAAATTCTGAACAGCTGGAAACACTACTCCTTATACAGATATATCAGTAGATTTTGAATTTCATGAAAGTATTTTTAATGATAAATTGCATTTCAGAATACTGTTTTTACTGTTAAAATAATTATATGTAGTTAATAACTTAAAAGAAAAAAACAAATAAATCTGAATAACTCAAAGTCAGAATAAGCAGACTCCTAGGTATTTAGGATTCATAAAAATAAATTTTATCACCCCTAATTAAATATTCTAAGCAATTAAAAGTAAAAATAATAGATTAATAAAAATAATATATAGCTTATATTTAAGAATTTGCAAACATTCCCATAAGTCAATCTGGTGCAGAGTTTAAGGTGCACCTTATTTCTAGATTGTAAGCTTAAATCCTGTATGAAACAGGAATTTAAGCTTATAATCATGGTAATTAAAATCAACAAATATAAATATTTTTTGAATTTAATTGTCTTTATTGTTAAAGGAGAGCATTTTCAGCAACAAAAATATAAAAAATATTCTTAACAAATAAGAATAATAAACCACTGAATCATCTACACACAACCTTACACAACAACAACAAAAAAAAAACTTTTTTCAGACATATTTAATGACCTTCATCAGGTTGATGTTCCAAAAATCAAACATTTACAAATGCTATCAAAAGTAGAACAGAAATATGCAAACACTGAATGTATTTAAATATAAAAAAAATTTCCAGTTTAGTATATTCTTTCCAGTTTAATAAATTTTTTTTGTTACTGTACAAGGTTGTGTGTAATTGTGTGATAAACTGTAACAGTTATTTTTGAATTAAGATTATTAAATCTATAATACAAAATGAACAACATATAAAAGGTTACTTAATATTTGAATTTATAATTATTTTAAAATTTAAGAAATATACCTCTTTTATAGCTGAAGAAAGAAAATCAGAATTGATTTGGTTACTTTTAATACCACTTGATGATTCCACAAGTTTATCATTTTTATAAGAAAGAGTTTGCTCAAATTCACCAGTGCAGTGCCATCTAAAAATAAAAAATACAATAAAACAATTATTAATTTTGTAATCATAATGTACGTTTTTACATTTTTAGTAATTTTACAAATAAATTATAAATTTTTGTAAACAATATAATAATGAAATTAAATGTTTTTATAAAATTAATAATCTATGAAAAATTAAATTAATTATCTTAGTTTTTAAATTTAAAAAATAATAATAATAAGATTCAAAAATATTGTAATTCTTATTTTGTAAACAAAATCTTTCTTTTTTTAAACTAATCATAGAATCAACAATAACAAGATGTAAATATATTGTTTTTTTTACAATAAAATAGTTTTTGAATTTCAATAATTCAAGAACTATTTCAAATCTTCAACTGTCAGTCACAATTTCAATAGACCAATTTTCCATAGGGATCAAAAATTGTACTTTGTAAAAATTTTTCATTTTTTCTATTGATAAAAAGAGAATGTTTCAACTATTAGACAGATCAACAACATATATATTGGCAGACAAATTCATATTACCAAATATAAAGTTAGATGAATAACATGCAATGGAGTTAGATCTATCTTCCATTAATAGTCATTTTAAATTTGTAATGTAATCAATGATGATTTATAACGTTACTATATTTTTTCACTGTATGGCTGACAAATACAATAAATTCTCTAAGTTTCTTCCATTAAAAATCACAACTTTATTGCTTAAATAATAGGAAATAAACATATCTGAATTCAGCTAATTTATGATAATAAAATCTATAATTTTTAACAGGAAATTCTCATGATAAATTATAGTTATATCCTTGAAAAGTAATTTTTTTTTAAATGTACAGTATATGTTAAAATAGCTTTCTTATAGATGTATAACAAAATGCATCTCATCACTCCCAACCATGACAAAAATGTTATTATTTATATGGAAATATACATTGAAGTACTTACAAATATTAAAATAATAGAATTATGATATTTATACAAATTTTTAATAACTGCATTTATTAAAAACTGGTTAAAATCACTATCAATATTTACTAATATAATTGTATATTATACAATATTTGAAGTTTATTTTTAACTGTGCAGAAGCAATAGTAATATTTCCTTTAATATAAAATAACATGTGCTTGGAGTAAAAATGTACATGTTAATGAAATAAATTTTTGATCTATCAAGTAGTTAATTTATTTATATACATAATATTACCATTTTAATAATAAAAAAGCCATTTCACATACACTCAAGCAGTAATCAAGTGAATCCTTTATTTTAATTCTTACACACAAAATATGTTCTTAAGATTTTTTCTTATCATTAACAAAATAAATTTTAAAACATTTTCAAGTTTAAACATTCAAACAAAAACAAGAATATTAAAATTACAAAATTAATTCAACTATTAGAATATAAAGATATAAACATATAAATGTCATCATTATAATATATCTTTATTTATTATTTTTTTCTTAATAAAATAAAAAAAAAAAAAATATATATATATATTTTTTTTTTTTCATGTATACAAGTATTAGTTTAGCTATGTACTTTTCATAGATGTAACTAAAATTGGTAAATTGTTAAGTTTGCTGATAAAAGCATAAACTTTTATGCCTTTTTTACAAATTAGTTAACAACTTTTATTCCTTATACAAATATTACTATTCATTTTAATATTTCTTTGATGAAGAAGTTTCTTGAATTTTTCTATTGTCAAATACTCATTTTTTAGAATGCTTTATTATATATATA
>NW_019384462.1:678919-725589 GCF_000671375.1 Centruroides sculpturatus
AAGTAGTATATTTCTTAAATACATAATATAAATTGCTAAACACTACAAGATTTTCCCAAGTAATAAAAGATACCTTGGATAAAACAGAGAATATGCAATTGCTTTTTATTTTTTAAGCCAACTGTCACATTTGATTATTTCAATGTGAATGTAAAGCACATAGTATTATATAATTTATTTACAGACTAAGATATAATAAAGGTGCAATATGGTTTGATACAGCACAAGAAATCAGCAGCATACTTTCTAGAAATATCTAAAACCAGACATTTTAATAAATAAAGCAATGCTTATCTGATTACAATAAATTTTATAAAAACTATTTTCTACCAAGCATATTTTTTAAAAAAATGAACATAATGCAAAAATTTGGATAAGTCAAAGTTAGATAAGCATAGAGATAAATATCTTAAAAAAATTCGTTTTGCTAGTTACTAAAATGATAATCTAGTTACTCTTTCAAATAATGGTGAGTCAAGTTTGCATAATAGTATTTTTTGTTACAATTACAAGTTTATAAATAGTGTAACATTAAAATTTAATGTTACACTATTCTTGTGCAAATGCCATCAATAATATTTAATATTATTGATGGCATTTGCACAAGAACTTATTACACTTAAAACATTTTATTTTAAAAACAAGACTATTGACAGACAATAGTCATAAATTCAAAGAAAGTAACACAATGAAACAAAGTTGTTGACTAATATTATAATGATCAAATCTGAACATCATACAAACTTTGAAAATCTTGGATCCAGAAGATCCAAAACTGGAAAATTACTTTGTATCTAAATCTTACTGGTGTTGTTATAAGCAAAAGACTGCTCCAATTGGCTACTATTACAACCTTATTTTATTATGTAAGCTTATAATAGAAGACTTTACTTATACTTACAACTTTATGACTGTTCGTAAAGGTTATAATGAAACAATTTTATAATGGAAAATGCCAATGTTGCTATTAGTTCTAAACCTTTAAATTAAAGTTACTGATCACAATGTATCTGAAGTGCTATTCAATTTTATAAAATTATCATCCTATAAAAATTAACAACACTAAAACTAGAGACACTATCACTCTTCAGAGCAATATCCTTATTACTTATATTGACACTTTTACAGTGTATATTTATAATAGAAATATGATACTTGTAATAAAGTGAGACAAAGTTACAAATATTTATCATATGACACACATAAAAGATATTTATTTATTTACTAAATCAATCTACAGGAAGTTCTAATTACAGGTCTGTTTATAACATACAAAGGAATATTATATAATAAAAATTAGAACATAAAACATTACTCTTTCACATAACACTGAGAAGATCTGTAAAAAAAAAAGTATAAAATATAAAATTGAAAAATATAAGAAAAGCTAAAGGCTAATTAATTTGTTTGTTTTTTCTGTTTTACCAAGTTAATAGTAAATTTTATACAAATTTGAATTGTAATCATTATAATAAATGAATGAGAATATTTAGTATCACACATTAAATATATTGAAAATGTCTTGCAAAGTCATATTAATGTTATGCTTTTTTTTAAATTTCCAGCTTAATGAATAGATTAATGAAACAACAGACAACAAAAATCATTGCTAGCAGTCAAAATAAAACACTTACAAAAAAAAACGGAAAATAAATTTTGCTGTTAAACAGTACACTCTGATACAAGACTATTATTTGTTTAAAAAAAATTAGTTTATATACCACAGTTTAACATTTTTGGTACATTTAGCAGAATCCACTTACTATAATCATGGATGTTATCATTTATCTAATACTATTGGAATTAACATGTCCAAAACCAATTTTTCTTACCCTGTTTGGCTATCCACACACAATGCAAAGTGAGACAAAGTTACAAATATTTATCAAATATAAAAAGTTAAATATACAAAAAAATATTTACAAATATAAAAAGTTAAATATACAAAGTTACAAATATTTATCAAATATAAAAAGTTAAATATACAAAAAAATATTTACAAATATAAAAAGTTAAATATACAAAGGACATTGTGCCCCATGTATGGGGCACAATGTCCTTTGGTCAATCATGTGCATCAGCTTCCATGTTACTTACTTGTATTGTTCTTAAGTTCAGACAATTCAAATTTTTTTCCATTCATCATAAAAATCATTCTTTTGATTGTTTCTAATCAGGAAGAAAATTACTTAAATGTTGTATCCAGTGATGTTATTGGAGCTGTAGATACAGTAGAACACTTATCAGAAAAACGGATAAATATTTTGGGCATTTTTAAATAAAAACAGGGTATGATTCTTTTTGGGCAGAAAGGTTAAGGAGGAGAAAAAACTGTTTTAAACTGAACAATAATTGACTTTGCCAATCATCATGCCATGGAATTTTAGAATTAACAAACTTTATAATTTGGATTGCATGATAGAACTAACATACAGCTGTTTGACAGTCTTATCTGTAACGTTCCTAAAATTTGGAGTTTGGATTGTGTGATAGATTTACTACACAACTGTTTAGTGATCTCTGTTGGTGGTCATTCCTGCTGTTTTATGAAAATTTCCCAGTATAGTACTGAATGTTTTCTTTGCAGCTGTGCAATTCAGTTATCTCTGCATACTTTGCAACTTGAAAAAGTTAAATTTTAAACTGTTATTGGCAATGTTTTGTTATTGCCAATTTATCTTTTTAAAAGACAATGAGATAGATGCTTGACAATTTTATCAAAAAACTGAGAATGAAATTTCATGCCATGGTTTTTTTAAAAGTTGTGGCCCTGTGCCTTACAATGAGAGTCTTAAGCTATGTAGACGATATGGCAGTGATAGTTTCATAAAAAAACAGCAACTCACAGGAGGTCTTACAATAATAGTAGGTGCATTAACCCAAAATGCTTCCATCAGACATACATAGTAAGCTATTAACATTTACAATGTTTAAGTATTTTGGGTTATTTGTAATTACGGGCTTTTTTTTTTATTTAAAGAAAAAGGGAAGTATGAATGAGGTAAAAGTTATAATTACTTTAAAAAGAAGGGCCCATGGGTTCTAGAGATTTCTGAAAAAAGTTATAACTGTAAAGGTTACAACTGAGCATTAAAACTTTTTTTTTAATAAAGAACTAAAAAGTGTCATTTTAATTAAATTTTGCTTATTTTTGAATGCTAACTATTTAAGAATTTGTTTTTCTTTTTGAATCCAGATATTAGATGCTATTATATATTGGGAAGCTTGGTTATATTTATCAAATGTTAATATTAGAGAGGTTGCGGCCAACGTTTTCATCATGAAAACATGACATGAAAATTTTTCATGACATGATAATGATAATGATTCTATCCAGGGCTGGCACAGCTTCCCCATCATCAAATGACACTGCATGCTACTGGTCAATTGCCAGAAAACATTTTCAGTCAGAAAACATGACATGAAAATTTTTCATGTCATGTTTTCTGACTGAAAATGTTTTCTGGCAATTGACCAGTAGCATGCAGTGTCATTTGATGATGGGGAAGCTGTGCCAGCCCTGGATAGAATCATTAGAAGTGTTATATGATATCTTGGTGTGTAGCATCCATGAGCTAAACCACATGAGGTTGGTGCTCTGTAAAGTGCATGCGCAAATGCATATAATCTGGCTACTTTACACAATTCAAATATTTTGGCTGTGGAAGTTATCCCATATTCCACAATATAGCACTTCCATTGGGAATATGCATATACGAATTTATATTTGAATATACAATAGCAATTTTGTCTTTTTTTTTCCCCACATGTAGTATAGAAATTTGTAATAAGATACATAATGCAGTTATAAAATATTACTTTTAGTTAATTCAAAGTACATTAAAATATGAAAATAATTGCACAGTATGTATTTATATTTTAGAAAATACAAGGGAAGTGATGCTTCCACATCCTCCATGGAAGGCACACCACTGCAATTGACTAAGTGTCCCCCAATGCTTGCATGAGTTGTACTTGGCACAGCACAATGAGTTACATCCCATGTGGATCACCAAACAGAATATATCCACTGTGTATTTTGAATATACAGGTAACCCCGTATAACACGGTAGTTACGTTCCAAAAAATTGCCGTGTTATGCGAATCAAAGAACTAGTACGAAAAGGAGAATTAGGTTCCGAAAATTAAAAAACACGCTACTATATTTTCATAATTAAGATAAATATCTTTATTAAAATTTTCTTAAGTGATACATATTAATATAAATTAAACAATGTTTTCTTTGTCATCACTAAAAGCACTATTAACCGAGAGCGTTTTATTTTTGGCAAGTTATCGTTATCCTCTGAGCATTTTTCTGCATTATTTTCAGATTCATGCTTTACCTTTTGCAAAAAGTGTATGTAATTTTAGATTGATTGCTTCTAGTTAAAAGATCTTTATAAATTTCCTTATATGGTGCTAAGCACTTATGGAATAAGGGAAAAACATCTGGCAACACCAAAAGCAGAAGGTCGAGATATGGCAAAATTGAAACAATTTTCGCGAAGGACCATGTATATGGAGAAGAAAAAAGAAAATTTACACACTGAAGTACTAATAGTTCATGAAAATAATAATTTTCGTGAACTATTAGTACTTAAGTATGTAAAAATTTATTACATTTCATGTTGTACGAGGGTTTTACCCATTTCTCGAACCGTGTCAGAGTGGATCCGTGTTATAAAAGTACCGTGTTATACGGGGGATGGTACCAATTCTCAAATCGTGTTAGAGTGAATCCGTGCTATAGAAGTGCCGTGTTATACGGGGGTTACCTGTAAATCATTCAATTTATTGTCATCATTATGTTCTGGTAAACTGACAAAAATCTGTCTTTTTTTGCTATTTGCTTCAACACATGGCTGATAAGATGCAATTGTTATCAATTATCATTATCAGGAATGAACTTGTTTGAACCATGTTCAAACCATTATCAAGGATGAACTCATTTATCATTATCAGTCTTAACCAATACTTTAAATATAAAATACTAATAATTTTATTTACTTGCAACACAATAGTTTAAATTGTCATCATTTTTTACTTCAGTTATATACCAGCTGTTGTTAAAGATAGTGCTGCAAAATCAGCAAGTGAAAATGGTACTGACTGATTACTATCTATCCTATATAAAGTGTGATTATAAAATCTCAATACATTTTTGCAAAAATGGTTACAAAATCATTTGTATGCAGGTTGTGTGAAACATGCTGATCCAAGAAGAGAGAATCACTGTTGTTTGCACATGTTTCAGTGTATTAATGTACACAGATATACAAACAAACTTCACCCAGAAATTCAAGAAGACTGCTATCAGGAACAATATCAGACTATATGTTACCAAATCCAGATGAATGGATAACATACACAATGCACAAAATTCTGGGAAACCCACCAAACCAGACAAAATGGTTCAACATACAGAAACTTCAATAACACACAGTCTACATTATCAACTAGAAGACTAAGCTGGGTGCTCACTGTGCCACAAATGTGGCACAGTGAGCACCCAGCTTAGTCTTCCAAGTGTGGGAGATCCTTCATTACAAACTCATAAAAATATGCAAAATGTGTCCAAGTGTTACATAAGCTTGAGGAGGAGAAAGAAAACTATGCCATCCCCCAAGCAATGTGTCACAATCTCTTGAAGGCTTTGAAACAGAAGGATTTGATGGTACTTCCATGTATGTTAATTCACTCAAACATGCACAAACCACAGCAATTATCTTTTCTTGAATCAGCTGCTTCATAAGACTTGCAAACAAATGATTTTTATACCATTTTCACAAAAATGAATTGGTACTTTAATCCTGTATATAAAATACTTAGCTTAAAATCATCACAAATGTTTTTCCATCATAAAAAAAATAAATAAATAAAAATAGAAATGGAGGAATCAACAAATCATCACAAAATGCTTGTTACAAAAATTTATATTGGAAATAAGGGGACAAAGCCCATGAAACAAGTGAGTGAAGCAACTGAAGAATGGGCTATCTATGGCAGCTAGGAGAAAAAAAAATAGAAACAGTGGCACCAGGAATCAAAATCATCATGGAATTTTTGAACAAGTGGACAAATGCTTATAATTTATTAATTATAAGCATTATTAAAGTAAATAAGCTTTAAGAATATATTTCAGATCTTTGAATAAGATATTATAAATATACGTGGGTATTTCCATTGGGGAGAAATTGAAATATGGAATAGAGAGTTTTTGTTTCTTATGCAACTATGATTTTTGAAGCCAGCAGAGTTTTTTGAATAGTCTAGCCTTCACTGGCTTTCTGGAAAATTACAATTTCTTTAGAAACAAGAACCTTATACTCCATATTTTAATTTCTCCTTGAATGAAATACCCACTTATGTTTATGATCTCTTATTGAAAATCAAGAATATATTACCAAGCCAACTGACAAGTCTTATGTCCCTTGTTCCATCCAGCCTGACAGAATCAAGTTAGTACCAAAGGAAACTGCTCAAATAAATGCTTTAAAATTACTCTATTATTCTTTGAATTTATTTTTTAGATGAACTTTCATTTTTAAATAATACGTAACATTTTTACATTATATTATAAATAAAATATTTAATTAACAATTGTTTAAAAATACACAAATTATGCATTTTGCAATGTTTAAACTAAATCATGATGGGGAAGCTGTGCCAGCCCTGGATAGAATCATTGAAAGTGTTATNAACTATAAGAATGTTGACAGACTAAATGAATTAAGACCAAAACAAATCACAAGGTCAAATGAATGAAAGATGATTTTACATAAAACATTTAATTGTATCAATTTTCAATCACATAATTTTAAAATAATAATCCGTTAAAAAACAAAGCGATGAAAAATACACTTCTCATTATTCTAAAATTAGATATAAACATTGTAACCTGAAAGTTCTCAAGCCAAATATAAATGAGATAATATCATCTTTCATGATGTAGCATTTTCAAGAACAGCATATTACTGGATCATTGCTCGTACATTAACTAATTTTTCTGTCAATGTCTATAACTTGTCTGGCAAATCAGACATTTTTTGCAATAGATGAGATATTGCATATTCATTTGAAACAAGATGTACTTTTCTTAGATTTTATACTTACGTGTAGTTCCTAAAATATATTTTTAGTCCAAATTTTTTTTTTTTTAAACTATAAATCTTATAAAATAAAATTTATTTTTTGCATATTATCATTTAAATTATAATACATTTAATATGTTTATTTACATATCAAGTAAGTTGTTTTAACTATACACAAATAAATAATTAATTATTAGTACAACTTTATGAAATATATCTGAACTTAAAAACAATTATTCACCAGTGTTAACATTTTCAGAATATTAAATATTATGTAGGTTCCTAAAGAATATACTTAAACTTCCAAAAACATTTAAAGCTAATAAAATCATAAACTCAAAATCATATTCCTACTGGAATAATAATTTGTATATAAAATATAATTATATTCAATAGTATTTTAGTCTGATAACTACTTATTAACATATGAAATATTTTAATTATTAATGAACAAGCCAATTTATAAAAGTGATATGAATAATAAAAAAAATCAGAAAAGTAAATTCATGTAAATTCACAAATTCAAAAAAATATTTTTATAATATTGTCTGACAAATTGTATCTTCATATTCCTGTCAAAAACATCTACAATTGTTCATGTTTACACATATTTCCTTATTGTTTAAATATACCGGTATTTTGAAGAATTTTATTTTCATTGTGGTATTAATTTAATGGGATAATTTAAAAGGTACTTCTCCAATTTTAGAAAGATAAACATGTTTGTAAAAAACATCTATGTTTCGTAACTGTTGTCTATTTATTTGTTATATTGTCTTTTAAACTGTGAGGAATTTGTTATAAGAGAAAGATTATCCTTTGCTATAAAAACATTGCCAAAAGTTTTTTTAATAAATAAATATATAAATGTTTTATTATATATGAGGAATAAAGATAATCTATCAAAAATATGCTATAAGTTAAGGGAAAATCATATACAATATATATTTTCAATATACAGGCCTATACTATTTCTTTTAGTCTGGTATCAGTCATAAAATTTTGCATTTAGATTAATATATCATAAATATATCAATCTATATGCATCAATAATATAAGTGTATATGTATACATAACAATTTCAAGATCATTATATTACACCAAAGTTTTATTTTTGACTAATCCAAATAGTCATATACTTTGGAATTCTAAATACACCAATTAGCATCATGAATGAATGCAGTTAAAACCAGTTTAAAGAACTCACAAGCAATGAAAATCATGATTGATGTGTGGTAAGCAATTCTGTTGCCTAGTTAGCAATTGGCCAGAAGTCCATATTTGTATAAATATTTGTAAAAAACAAAAAGTCAACGTAAAATCTTTATTTCATAATAAAATAATAAATGATCTCAGCAAAGACAAGCAAAAAATGATTTCATTATACTAAACCAATATATCTACAAGAGTAATTATTTGTAAAGTTTTTTAACATTTTCTCTACATAAAAAATTTAATTAATTAGTAAACATCTATCATCAACATCTATAAAATTTGAAGATGAAATGGAAGAATTTCAGCAAGTAAAGAATTTTATATTTTCAAGAACTTAAAAGAATTTCTTTGAGATATTCTTTTAAATTAGATATATGAAACTTATTTTATCCAAATTTTGCTGTTGTAGAATATATACTAATAATAATAATAATAATTTAAGAAATTACTTTTTAAAAGTTCTAAAATGTTATTTCAATGTTTGTAATACAAAACAATAGTATAATTTATAACAGTTATTATATATTTCCATACTTCAAATTTATAATTAAAATAATTTAACAAATTCATTTTGCTCCTAACTCAATTATAACATGCTTTTATAAATAAATGAAAGCATAATAATAATTGCTGAAATCCTTGAGCATATGTCATTTGGCCAGGTTATTTGTTCTAATGAACTTTTTATTCTAAAGAACTTTCACTACTAAATTTATTAACTTAAAAAATTAGTAATTGCTATTTGAGGAAAATTCATTCAAAAATAATCCAAAGCATGGTAATTCTGATTTTTAATAAAACAAAAAAAAAAGAAGAAGGATATTTAAAAAGAGTAAATAAAAAAATAAAAAGTAATAAGTAAACTAAAAGCATACAAACTAAACAAAAGGATTCTATAATTTATACATTATCTTCCATGATAACTATAAGAATGTTGACAGACTAAATGAATTAAGACCAAAACAAATCACAAGGTCAAATGAATGAAAGATGATTTTACATAAAACATTTAATTGTATCAATTTTCAATCACATAATTTTAAAATAATAATCCGTTAAAAAACAAAGCGATGAAAAATACACTTCTCATTATTCTAAAATTAGATATAAACATTGTAACCTGAAAGTTCTCAAGCCAAATATAAATGAGATAATATCATCTTTCATGATGTAGCATTTTCAAGAACAGCATATTACTGGATCATTGCTCGTACATTAACTAATTTTTCTGTCAATGTCTATAACTTGTCTGGCAAATCAGACATTTTTTGCAATAGATGAGATATTGCATATTCATTTGAAACAAGATGTACTTTTCTTAGATTTTATACTTACGTGTAGTTCCTAAAATATATTTTTAGTCCAAATTTTTTTTTTTTTAAACTATAAATCTTATAAAATAAAATTTATTTTTTGCATATTATCATTTAAATTATAATACATTTAATATGTTTATTTACATATCAAGTAAGTTGTTTTAACTATACACAAATAAATAATTAATTATTAGTACAACTTTATGAAATATATCTGAACTTAAAAACAATTATTCACCAGTGTTAACATTTTCAGAATATTAAATATTATGTAGGTTCCTAAAGAATATACTTAAACTTCCAAAAACATTTAAAGCTAATAAAATCATAAACTCAAAATCATATTCCTACTGGAATAATAATTTGTATATAAAATATAATTATATTCAATAGTATTTTAGTCTGATAACTACTTATTAACATATGAAATATTTTAATTATTAATGAACAAGCCAATTTATAAAAGTGATATGAATAATAAAAAAAATCAGAAAAGTAAATTCATGTAAATTCACAAATTCAAAAAAATATTTTTATAATATTGTCTGACAAATTGTATCTTCATATTCCTGTCAAAAACATCTACAATTGTTCATGTTTACACATATTTCCTTATTGTTTAAATATACCGGTATTTTGAAGAATTTTATTTTCATTGTGGTATTAATTTAATGGGATAATTTAAAAGGTACTTCTCCAATTTTAGAAAGATAAACATGTTTGTAAAAAACATCTATGTTTCGTAACTGTTGTCTATTTATTTGTTATATTGTCTTTTAAACTGTGAGGAATTTGTTATAAGAGAAAGATTATCCTTTGCTATAAAAACATTGCCAAAAGTTTTTTTAATAAATAAATATATAAATGTTTTATTATATATGAGGAATAAAGATAATCTATCAAAAATATGCTATAAGTTAAGGGAAAATCATATACAATATATATTTTCAATATACAGGCCTATACTATTTCTTTTAGTCTGGTATCAGTCATAAAATTTTGCATTTAGATTAATATATCATAAATATATCAATCTATATGCATCAATAATATAAGTGTATATGTATACATAACAATTTCAAGATCATTATATTACACCAAAGTTTTATTTTTGACTAATCCAAATAGTCATATACTTTGGAATTCTAAATACACCAATTAGCATCATGAATGAATGCAGTTAAAACCAGTTTAAAGAACTCACAAGCAATGAAAATCATGATTGATGTGTGGTAAGCAATTCTGTTGCCTAGTTAGCAATTGGCCAGAAGTCCATATTTGTATAAATATTTGTAAAAAACAAAAAGTCAACGTAAAATCTTTATTTCATAATAAAATAATAAATGATCTCAGCAAAGACAAGCAAAAAATGATTTCATTATACTAAACCAATATATCTACAAGAGTAATTATTTGTAAAGTTTTTTAACATTTTCTCTACATAAAAAATTTAATTAATTAGTAAACATCTATCATCAACATCTATAAAATTTGAAGATGAAATGGAAGAATTTCAGCAAGTAAAGAATTTTATATTTTCAAGAACTTAAAAGAATTTCTTTGAGATATTCTTTTAAATTTATAATTTAATAATATTTCAAAAGTGGACAAAGTTACAAAATAGCTATCAATTTTTTTTAAAGTTTATCTATTAGTTTAAGTGAATCATTATTATAACAGATGATAATTAAACATGAAAGTGAATGTAAAGCAATTAAAAAAGCAAGTTATGATTAAAATCTAAAAAGATAAATATTTAATTTATAAGTTTATTAACTTTTGAAAAAGTTAAATTTGCATTCATTAAAAATTTTAATCAATAATTTCTGTATTATTTTGTTTATCATAAAATACTACATCTTCATTAAACCTAAAGAATTTTTAAGATTCTAAACAGCAATCCTGTAGCTGTTTACATAAAAATCCAACTTTTTATTCGTTAAATAGTTTTAAAAACTATCAAATAATTCACATTTATAAATGTATTAAAAAATTTCGATTCGACACCAAGAAAATCAATAAGGATTTAAAAAACTGGTCTCCTACAGTGAATGACAACAATCAGAAGAATTAAGAAACAAAAAAACTAATTTTACTATTGGATTTTTTATGACAATATGAATTTATTAATATTTAATAGATAAAATATTAATAAGAATCGATTTAAAAATTTCATACATCTATACAATATTTTATTTATATAAGTCTGCCAATCCGTAACAATGAAGTATTGTTTTTTTTGGCAAGTCTATAAAGTAAACAGTATTTGTTTTTATATGAACCTGAAAAGATAGCCTGTATATTTTAATTTAATGTTTAAAAAATAATAGTAATAAAATAATATAAAATTAACATTTGACATACAGGAAATGTAGAAATTTTATGTAGAAATTAAAATCCAACTTCCAATATTTAAATGTATGCAGATTATTACATCGTATAAAATATAATAATAATAATTATTATTATTATTATATATATGAACTCAACTGAATTATCAATAACGCATCCGATATTGATAGCAAGAGATAAATAAAGAAAATACATCAGATGTAACACCAAAAGTACTTTATATATTTAAAAAATAATCAATTTCATTAAGCATGGTTCTGAAATTTACAATTTTTATGAAGATGGAATGGAATAAAATGCATTAACCAGGCTTGTTTACAATAAGCAACACTATAAATAACTCGGAGAAAAAAACTTATTTGTTTAAGTTATAGTTGATTTGACTCTTTTAACAATTGATTACAGTGTATTACATACCTATGAAACGAAATAAATATTACTAGCAATGTAATTTTCACACAACAGATCTTCATACTTCTATGACATCACACATACTTATTTAATTTTATCGTTAAACGTCTCCTACGCTTTTTTTTGTTTTTATAAAGAGCGAGCCACAAACAGAAAACTACCGTTGAGATTTAAAACTACTATTCGACAAGAAATCCATATGATAAAGAATTAAACTTGACGTGTTCTACGAGTCACGTGACCGACAGCCTTCAGTGCAAATGCACCAACAGGAATTGCTCTCGTCGCCGAAAGATGTCGCTAGTACAAACGAAATTATATCCGAAATAACAGTAAACAATTATTTTAAAAAAGTGCCAACGCCTTCTTTTTACGTGTACTAATTTAAATATTGTATTATACAGTAATAATACAACGTTATTTAATAAAAGTTTTGAATTTTAATTTTTTTTTTATGACAAAATGATTTATTTTCTTGTTTTAAATGGAGTGTATTAAATTAATTCGAATCTCGCTAAACTTACGAGACGTTTTAGAAATAATTATTGAAATATTTACATAACTGTGTTTACTCGTTTTGTAATAAAATAAATATTACGTGGCTTTAATTCACACGCATACTCTATCATGTAGCATACATAACCTGTTTTATGCAAAATCTCGCACACTAAACCCGAACACTACACTAATTCAAAATCGTTCGTGCATAGTCTTTATTTAAAAAAATAATTGAATGCCAAATATAGAACGGCTGTGACACACGATATTCAGCTTTATAACTGTTCTATTAATACAAGATCGATAACAAAAACTAATTGTAACTGGTTTTTAAAATTAAAAATCGCACACATAAAGAATACAATACAAACACAAGATAATACAATACACGCAGAGACGGCAAATAAATCTGTTTAAATAATATTTATGTTATTTATATTTTAAAAAATGTTATAATTTAATATATTTTAAGCAAGGTTTATTAATGAAATCTTTGTTTTAACTGCACGATAGCATTGATAAAGGGAAGCCGATTCAAGTTTCGATGTACTGTACTGTACTGTACAAGTGATAGATACACAGAACTTCTATCGTTTGTAAACATCTTAAATTCTTTTTTTTTTTTTTCTTGAAATATGAAGTAGTAAATGCATTCATCCATTACAATATCTATTACAGAGGTAAAATGATGCAATTTAGGAGAAGGTTAGTATGGTCAAGGGCTATGATAATAACGAACTTCCTTCACTTGTTTTTCTTTTTTTTTTTTCCTTGTTTTCTTGCTTGGATCTTATCTCGAGTAATCGAATTATTAAAATTTATATACAAAATAAATACTAAATTTTATAATTTGTTTGTTTACTTTGTTCTATATTTAAATTTTTAAATAAGAACTGGGACACACCTACCACTTTTTATCAAGTTTTTTTTTTTTTAAATAGATATAAAAATCTTAAATAATACATTAAAATAAATAAAGAAAAAATATCTTATTTTTTCCTGTATGTATGATATTAGTGTATGTTTAGGTGGTGGGCAAGTGGCACGATTTTTTTATACCCACTTTGAAGCTTAATAATTCCTGTTCTTTTATTCGAAATTTTCTGAAATTTTGCAAAGAAGTTTGTGTGTTAGGGTGAAATTTTTCTAGAAATTTTCAAGAAAATTGGACTGTTGGTTCGGGAGATATGGCCCATCCTCTTAATATCTCCCGAACCAATCTGAAGACTTAAAGGCAATGGTAGCAATAATTAGGAGCGAAAACAAATAAAAATGCCGGGAAGTTGTTTATTAATATGATGTAGAATATTTTCACCATTTTGACGAAATTTGCGCGAGATTTTAATGTAATTTAAAAAATGTTATTTAAAAAAATATAAAATAATAAAATAAAATATAATATTAAATTAGATGTTTATCTTAAATTTTGTTTATAATATTCCGAAATATCTGAAAATCTGCTTACTTATGTCTTATTTTATTCGCAATGTATGTGAATTTTTTGAGAAAGAAGAGAATGAGTTCTGTTATGGATCCATAAGTGAAATGTATGTTGTTACATTTATATTCATACATTAAAAAATGAAAAGTGTTAAATATATTTGCGTTGATGATACGTTGAACTGTGATTTGCTTACGCGTAATACGAGCTTGATTTTGGTTTTTCCTAACAAAATTTATAGCATAAAATATACTCATTATTATCATATTTATCATATACTTTTTAAATATCAAATTTTTAATTTTGTTGTATATTATTTACATTTTACTTTCCCTGCTGTTAAGTAACATAGGGAAAGTATTGTAATCTGTCAAAAAATGACCTTTCCAACATTTTTTAAAGTTTTTGTTCGGGGCCTTGAAACGTCGAGAAATGCAAAAAAAGTTGGGGATTATTTTTTTCTGTATGTATGATGTTACTGTGTATAAGAAGCATGATTTCCCATACTTTGAACCGTAATAACGCCTACACCCTTAGCCGAAAATTTCTGAAATTTTTCAGGGAAATTTGTGTATTAGGGTGCAATGTTTCTAGAAAATTTCAAGAAAATCGGACTATTGGTTCGGGAAATATGGCCCCACATCTTTAATCTTCCGAGCTGATCTGAAGATAATGGTAACGATTATTAGGGATGAAAATAAATAAATAAATAAATAAATGCCGGAAAAGTCCAGCAACAATGTTGCCCACTTTTTTTTACTTTAAATTGATTTATATATAATTTAAAACGATAAATTTTAATTACTATTAAGGAAAAATATAAGAGATTCTGGAAATCAGGCGATCCGATCAATTTACATGCTGACATGATTGATAATTTATCAAAATTTATACAAAAGTTGTTTGAACGCAGAAAATATCCTTTTGATAACAAGATCTTACTTTGCAATTTTGTGCCCTTTGATTATTAAACAACCGAACATTTATATATAAATATATATAAGAATTTTTCTTAGATCTCATTCAGTCATCATGAAGCTATTATTGCTTGCATTTGCGGTAAGTCGGAATTTAACTGCAATATTTTCAGTTATAAATGCAATTATTGTAAAAATGACTGATCTACAGGGCCGGCTATTTTGATCTGCAGTTTTTAGAGGGCCTCGGAAAAAAATTATTAGTGGGTCCCAAATAATTTGCAAGATACTTTTTTAATCAAAAATTTTTTAGAAATTTGAAGTGCGGGCCCCTCTGAGATCCCGAAAAATCGACGTCTGAGCCATCCCTGCTGATCTTCATTTAAAATATAAATTTTAGAATATAGAAATTCATTTTTTTTATAAATTATTTTAAAATTATATTTAATTATCGAATAAAATTAATTTTTATACATAAGATTATTTTAGTGTGACGATTTTTAATATTTTTTGTATAGTCTATTATTTACGAACAGAACCGGCTGGAGTTTTTGCGGGGCCTCCGAAAAAAAAATTATTATTGAGGTCCAAAATAGTTATAAAAAATTTTGTAAAATTCCGAGACCCCCCCGGAAACTCGAAAATTCCACGTCTGAGCCGGTCCTGTTTATAAATAACAGAAGGAATGTTGGTTCGTTTTCAACGTAACCTAATTCTGAGGCATAATTGCAGAGATATAAGGTCAAATCATATAGAATATTATGCCTAACTTTCGTTTAAGAATATGGTTATACCTCATGAATGAAAATTAAGAACTGTCGTAAGGTCGCGATCTCATTGACCTAGTTTTATATGTAACAAAGAGTCACTGCCGCTTGTCTGGATTAACTGGCATGGCTTTGACATTTCAGTAAGAACGACAGCCAAATAGGGTGGACTAGATACTTACAAAGTTACGTGAACTTTTTCGGATTCTTAAGATGACAAACGTACTTTGTTTAATTAAAAGAAAACTGAAAAAAATAAATGTATATCTTACAGGTTCTTGACATTGTTTATTTTTAGACGCTGCTTGCAACTGCTGTCGGATGTGTAATTCATGGATGTGAATGTCCCATATACGACGTTTTAAACACTTATCCGGTATTCGTAATTCTCTTTTTTTATACATTATAATACAATGTTTTTATACTTGTATAAATTACAGTATATATGCATATACAGGACCGTCAAGAGCCAGGACATGGGCATCAGCAAAAAAATTTCCAGGGGGGTGGAGAGCGTGGAGACAAAAAATTACAATAATAGATTTTTATTTATTTTTAATTTTATTTTCTCACAAGTAGATTATAGAATACAGTAGTGCATCAATACAAAAAGAAGGACAAAGCGACCCATGGTCGCGAGTGTAAGGTTACATATCTCAATTACCTTTATGATTATAATTTGTGGAATCTTTTACGTGATGCCAGGAGGGTGCCCAATTTGTTCCCCTGGGATATAGAGTGGGTCACTTTTTTGAACTAAGAAGGAAAGAAAATTCTACGGACCTTAATTTTTTCCGGGTGCGGGAAAAGACCCCAGTTCCCCCTCTCGATGGTTTAGGCTTATTCGTATATGGCTGCGTGACACATGGGCGATCTGCCGAGATGCCTCCCGGGAGATATTTCATGGGAAACTGATCCTTATTTAGGTGTTACTAACGTGAAGAAAACACGAAAAACTCCATGTGACCAGATGCGAACCCTCGATCAATTACCAGTGTTTAGTGGTTTTATCCATTCCGCTACTGACGGTCCTGTACAGTATGTATATACTACATTTTATCTCTTTAAAAAAATTTTTTTTATGTTTTTAGAACTTTGAGGAACGAAGTTATCCAGACTCAGTTTGGGTAACTGCAGAAAGTATCAGTAAATTTGGTTACATTGCATCCTCCAAAAATAATTTAAAACTTATGCGTTACTGGTATAAGAAAAATACCAAAGGTATATTATTTTTATGGGAAATTTATTGATTATATATCAATGATTTAGCTGTTAATTTTAATTAAGAAAAATTAATTAAATTTATGGATAATTTTTTAGGATTAATGTTTTTGTTACAGCCCTACGCATAAATTGCACCTATCCAGTAAGGGAAATGTGGACTCATAAAATTGGCGGAGTCAAAGTGAAAACATCCTACTTGTTACCATCAGCTTTATATGTTGATCCACCCATTCCAATTGACCCCACAGTAAAGATAGATAAACAAACTGCAACTCACTTAGTAGCAAGGTACATTTATTATTATTATTTTCTCCCTTCTTTCTTATAGATTATAGAAATAAATATCGACAAATTCAAACAAGTTCTTAAAATGGCGGCTAAATAGCCATTACAGTACAGTAAATCGGGGTACTTCAGTCTTTCGTTGTGAAGATCCGTAATGAAGTCCAAGTCAGATTTTCCGAAGTTTGCAAAAAGGAATTTGGATCTCACGTCGTGTTGCGTTCTTCACCACTCGGCCATTCCATTACGTGCCTTAAACATGAGTAGAAAAACAACCCCCTCGGTTTTAAAAACTCTTAGAAGTGTTTAACTCTTTCTGCCCCTTGGACGCTAGAAGAGCTTTTTAATCGAGCCCATTACATGTTCGGCCAGGCCCACAATGTGGTGAGGGATGGGGCCCGATATATAAAAATTCATTCAGCCAATCTCAAAACAATTTTTGTATAAATTCGTTAACTTTCGTGTTGGTAGGAGTTTTGTTTATATATATACAGGCCTTTCTGCCCATTTTGTCTGTATTCTAGCGGTCGGCAGCGGCCTATCGGATTACCTATCGCTGGAAGGCATTGTTCTCTGTACTATGTACGCGCAATCTATCATGGCTCGGTCTCCTAAAAGTAATCATCCAACATTTCTTTTGTATTTTTATTTGAATTTTTGTATTATTTACCATGTAATATTCCAATTTCTCTCTATATTACCTACGGTTTTCTTTGTAAAACCACGATGATTATGTATGCGATTACGTATACCCGTACTACTTGTACTGCCTGTATTTTTCTATTGGTCACTATCAACGGACCCCGGCAAGCGCTTATGATCTCTCCTCTTCCCCCTTTTGCCCTACCCCTCTCCCCTAGGCACCCTGCCTCCCCATCCTCCTTTCCCTGTGGCTATATTTGAGGAGGGCCGCATTACCTTTCCTTCCTATTCCTATACTGTATATAATATATACAGGATATCCACTTAAACATCCAGGAGCAAGAGAGATCTTTCCGGCATTGCACGAGTGTATAAATGAGCAGCACTAAAATAAATGAAGGCAATCAATTTAAGACAATTTAGCATAGCGTACAAATGATCTCCGATTGTAAAGAATTTATAAATAATTTTTATATACAAGAAACATAGATTTATAGATCATTCACATGAATCTATAAACGAAAATATTAAATATATTTGACGATTTTTTTTATCAGTTCCATTTTAAAGCTTCATTCCTCCCAGGCTCAGCGACTGTTCGTCTGTTACACCTGACTTACAGCGTTAGTGGCAGTTATACACTCCATTCCAGAAAACAGTGCCTCGACAGTCTATAAAACATGCTGAAGGTTTAGTTTGATTTTGTTTATTTGCCTCTATTTAGGTGTTAAAAACGTGAAAAAGTCCAAGAAAACTCCATGTAGCCAGTCTTCGGCCAGGTGCCAATCCACAACAAACTACCAACTTTTGGTAGTTTTATCCACTCACCCATTGATGCTGAAGTTGTGGTAAATTTATCATGTTCCACCACTCAAATATCTATGCTGCATGCTCTAAATGTTGTACTGGTTGCAGATTGCAGATAGCATGTCATATCTTCATTATTATTATTTTTATCTCTTTCCGCCCTATGGACACTATGAGAGCTTTTCTAGCAAGCCCATTATGGGTTCGGCAGACCCACAATGGGGCAGCCAGGTAGGGAAAATAGTTAAAGCTTTCTCTTTTTTTTCTTTACACTTATTATTCACTCTCCTGAAGAAAAAGATAAGCAGGAAAAAAACCTATTTAAGGAATGTAATTTTAGTGAATTTAATGTAATTTAGTTATTTGATGTAAATTGTATAAATTTGACAATACTATGCCTGTTCCCTTACTTCTAATGAATGATTTTAATTTCAGAATTATGTTTATTTTGTTCCTTTTTTAAAATGCTTGTTAACTGCTGATATACACTTTTTTATTTCTTGTAATTATTATAGGCAATTCTCGGGCATGCCAGTTTTGGAAAGTCAATGGGATTCGCAAGCAAAGATTTTAGCCAATAGTGCTACAAAAGTTTTGCATAACGTTGACACCTCGAAATATTATGCCTGCACTTACGATCCTTTTTGGATGCCATTTAAACGTACGAATGAAGTTTGGATGCTCATGAAATAAGAATATACATAATTAACTAATTAAAAATTAACAGCCAAATATTGCAAATACTTTATGTAAATTAACTCTTCATTAATAAATTTTGTTAAAGAAATATGGGATGGTGTTCATATCTTGTTTCAGGATAAGTGAGGTAAAAATATTGTTAACTTGTTAAATTTAAATAAAATTAAATGCTTTTAAATATGTACTTAATATATATTTGCTATTTCATGTAGCACAACATCAAATAAATCAAAATAGAATAAATTACATATCAATTCAGTGAAGTCACATGGATAAACACTAGTGCTGGAGCTAGTACAGAAATGGCAGTTGCCCCTGTACTAATTATAATGAGGGCAGAGTATACATTTTGCCCCTGTATCCAGTTTTTGGTTTATTTGTATACGACAATGCAATGTGGGCAATTTTCCAAAGGGAAATGCCTCCTGGGAGGACTTTCTAAGAGAAACTTGGCCCCTATTTAGGTGTTAGAAATGTGAAGAAAACCCAGAAAATTCCACGTGGCCAGTTCATTGGCAAGGCATGAACCCAGGATTAACTACCAGTGTTCAGTGGTGTTATCCACTCAGCCACTGGTAGGCTGATAAAGACAGAACAACACATCATTTCAGTATAAGAAAAATTTGAATATCATTACCATTGAAATGCATATTCCGCCAATAAAAAATGGTTCATGTAGAGCCATTTTTTAGTGGGCTATATACAGATATGCACATAGCCCACTTCACCTGAAACAGGCTATGTCATTGGCTTGATTATGCAGTTGTATCTAAAGCCACTTTACCAGGCAACATGACCCATGTTGTTATATTATTAGACTATATTGTGGAGATTTATATTGATAATTCTCAAAATTAATTCCATTTCCATTTAAAAAGATTATACGTTTAATTTTAAATTTATACATAATTCCAATTTAGTTTTACTTTCATCATCAGTTCTTAATACCGATAAAATTTATGTAATAAATTAAAAGTGGCTTTAATTTCAAATGACATGTAAATTTAAATATTATCATATGTAAGAAATTTTAAATTGGGATGAAAATTTCAAAATTTATTATGTTAATTATATACATTTTCATTCTTAATATCTTAAATAAATATTTATACAATAATTTTTATTTAATAAATAATGTTAATGTTAAAATATATATTTCACATAAAATCATAATTATACACAAAATATTTATTTCAAAAGATATCATTTCTTAAAATTTAGTGTTTTAATGAGTACTATCTTATAAACACAAAGCAATTTTAAAAAATTATTAAAATAACAATAAGTTTCTGAAATCTTTGAATATAAATTGGTACCCCACTTACATCTCAAAATTAGAGATTTAAATAGGATGTTGGGAGTGAAGCCAGGACAATTGGCACCCATAGATAAAACTAAATACAAGGGCAATTTTTTCCAAGCTCCAATGGTCCATAAAACAAAGACAAGTGTAAATAACAAAATGAATTTATTACCAAAAGTTAGATACAAACAGTTAGGTATGGTTACTTTTCGACATAATCACCATGACAATTGAGGCATTTGTCATACGAGCTTTTCCATCCCCTTGTCATAGAATGTTGCCACCAGTGAATTGAGATGGCCTTAACAATGTTTTGAAGATTGTCATTATTCTCAAACCTCTGCCCTAATAGCCATGTTTTCAGTTCAGGAAAGAGGTGGAAGTCTTCACTACCTTTAAACACCCAGCGTATAGTCCCGATTTAACGCCAAGAAACTTCTACTTCTTTCCTGAACAGGAAAAGTGGCTAGAAGGGAAGAGGTTCAAAACTAATGACAATCTTCAAAACAACGTTAGGGCCCATTTCAAGTCATTGGCGGCAACATTCTATGACAAGGGGATGGAAAAGCTCATCCACAGATATGACAAATGCCTCAATCTTCATGGTGATTGTCAAAAAGTAACCACGTTTGTACCTAACTTTTGGTAATAAATTCATTTTATTATTTACACTTGTCTTTGTTTTATGGACCATTGGAGCTTGGAAAAAAAACAGCCTATGTATCTGCCAACTCCCATAGACTTATTTGGAGACTCCAAACTTTGGCAAAAATTTTGAAATTCTTGGAGTCCTAAACTGAATTTTATTCTTCCTGTATTTACTTGACAAAATTATCAACTTTTCAATTATATATTA
The DNA here is from genome assembly GCF_000671375.1 of Centruroides sculpturatus. Taxonomy (NCBI): domain Eukaryota; kingdom Metazoa; phylum Arthropoda; class Arachnida; order Scorpiones; family Buthidae; genus Centruroides; species Centruroides sculpturatus. The sequence goes on from NW_019384462.1 coordinate 700,744, forward strand.
AAACAGACTAAAGAATAGGAATTAGTGCTTTGATATTGCTGAGAGCAAAATACATTGAATCTCTTGAAATGGAAATCTTCCAAAATCAACTCGTACAGAGTTGGCAAGCTTATAAATATCTGAATTTTTTAGAATATTTTGTTCAATTAATATCATATTTCCTGAATTCTTAAACATGTTTTTCATATTTTAACATTTTGGAAATTAAAATCATCTTACAATAAATGTAAAAAAAAACTTGACAATTGTCAAGTGAAGATGCAAAGGTGTCACTACTTGAACATGACCGACCTTCATAGCATCTATTTACTCTACTATAACTTCAGTTAAGTGCATTTGCTATACTACTCATGTTCAAAACTTAGGGATAAACACAATTGCTAGGAAAAGTCACCGAGCCAGTTGGTAATGAGCCTACCATGACATTGTTAGTGCTGCATTGCACTTTAAGTTGGACATATTCCATGCTGACAGGTTTCTCTGTCTAGGTATTGGTCAGCACTTTCCATCCATTCTCCATCTATGTTGAACTGCTGTAAGTATCTTTTTCACTAAAGATTTAATTTTATTACTTTAATTTATAAAGTCCTGCAAATTGTTCTGTTAGATGTCAGGAAGTACAGTTCTTGTCATGTATTCATCTACATTTCTCTCTATTCATGTAGAAATGTCATCCATCCCTAAGTTTTGGACAGGTGTATATAGGTATTGAATTTAAACAAAATGTTGATTCTATTTACTATTTAAACAGAAACAGACATATGTTATACATACAGAAAAGTAAAAAAGATGCATGGATAAATAAACCTTTTTCATTTATCTGTTTAGCATTTTAGCCAAAATAAAATGTATAGATAATTATATAAATAAAACAATTTTTTCAATTTTTATAAATTTATAGTAGAGTTAATAAATAATTTTTTGTGCCATTTCAATTTTAAATCAATACCTAGTCTTATAATCAATGGCATCTAGTGTTGAAAAGACACAATACTAATTAAAAATCTCACACCATTTCAAATTTTAACAAAATAAAAATTTTTCTATTACATCATTGCTTTAATTTCCATTCCTAGAGACATAATTTTTTCCTTAAGTTGATTAGCCTGGTGTTTTTCTATGCATCGTTTAATGAATGGAATATAACATTTTTCATCTTTATTTAAAAGAGCAACAAACTTTGCTGGATGAAGAATTTCAGAAAGATGAGAAAGAACACCTGTAAATATTCTTAACTGGATAAATATGATATGCTTTTAAAATATTCACTTAAAATAATTTATATACTTTAAAACTTACCTTGAAAAGTTTGGTGTAATGTACTGTGTTTTTCTTCATCAGTTGCATCTAATTTATTTCTCAGTAAAGATAATAAATAACACCACTAAAAATAAAAATAAAATTATTTTATTTTTATAATGATTTATAAAAGGTGATAAACATATTTAGCAATAATAAACAACAATTAATAATGAAATAAATCTCTAATCTGATTCTATGAATCAAGTAAAAAATAACATCTCTCTAATAATCAGACTGAGTCATTTTTATGCCAGAACAGCTTATGAAATGTATGGTTTGTGGTATTGTTGCTAAAAATTAAATTCTAACATAAAAGTTTATTGTGTGACGTTTATGTTAAAATTTAATGTTATTTTTTGGTTAGAATTTTTATGTTTTTTTTTATTTATTGGATGTATAGAAGATTACATTTAAAAATTTTTATAGTGTTTCACTTATATATAAATATTTTAAAATTTAATCTTCTAATATACTATATTTATTGTATTCTATCTTAGAACAGTTGTAACTGACATTCCAAAAATATGGCACCTGAGGATGGCCTATGAATTAAACTGAAAACATTAGTGTATAGCAAATAAATGTGTCTTAGCAGCCAAATGTGTTTGGTGATGATTTTAGTAATTATTCTTTCTGCAGAGCATGGGTTTGATTTTTATATAGCATTAATTTTAAAAAGTGTTTCTTTTCAATATTGTAATCTGCAAAAAATAAAAATTAAAATATTTAAAGTAACGTGATTAACACTAAATTACATTTAATTACAGCAAACATAATAAAAATACAAATGGACTGTGGAATACCCATGCATTTACTAGCAGTTACACAGATGTTCTCAAGTTAATAATTATCTGTTTTCTGACATTGTTACAAAGTGACATCTTAAAATTTAAAAATGTCTTTTATGAAACTCCAGTTAAAAGTTAATAGAATTAAAATGAATTAAAATTTGAATTCTTACCATTAAAAGGAGGAACACTATTTAGCCATGATTGTCTGTTTCCATAAAAAGAAGATGGCTTCATCTATTTTTCACATAAAAGAATAATATAAACTATAAAGTATTGATGTTCAACTATTTTTTTAAAAAAATATATAAAAGTAATAATTTAATTTTTTATATTTCAATATTTATTAGTTCTTTCAATCAATTCTTTCATTAAATTAAAAGATATCACTACAATTTTATCAGTCAAGTATACATTTTTAAACCTAAATACTTTTCCATTACTTAGCTAACTTTAAGACTTTTACAAATAATTTTAATTAGTAGTCTGCTCAATACCTTAAAGGATGAATGAATAATCTAAAAATATTTAAATAAAAAAAATGTGATTTACAAAAATATAAAATTTGTGCTCATTAACAAAATATATGCATTTCAATGTTTTTTGAAAATTTAAAATATCTTAACAAACTTTAATATTNCCACATGATACATAGCAACCAGTAAAAATGCAATAGTGTAAATAGTATAAAGGTGATAGTAAATGCATATATATGTACAGGGTGTATCAGAATGACGTTTTAAAAATTTGGGGGATTGTAGAGGATGAAATTTTGAACATTTTGATATAAGGAACCCATAGCCAGAAATGTGATATAAAGTTTCTACAGCAGTAGGTAAGTTTCTTCACTTTGGTAGCTACCCTTCAGTCCATTGACGTCATATTATTGTTCTTGAGTTCTTCCTCTGAGGTTATGTAAAGTCCCTTGTGTACGCAACACCTGTAGGAACAGTTCAAGAGCTTACGGAGCGCATCTTTACAGCATTTAATACCATCAGAAGAGAGCATGACATCTTACAGAGAGTCGGACAAAACATGGCTCATTGTTGCACATTATGTAACAAAGTTGGTAGTCGTCACATTGAACATTTACTCTAAAATAGTGCAGCCACCGATTCAATGTACAGTTTGATTGTACTCTATTGTTTTGTCAATAAAACTTGTCATAAATACTGTATTCTGCTGTTTCATTCAGCATACCAACTGCAAAGTGCAAAGTGCTGTAAAAACTTTATATCACATTTCCAACTATGGGTTCCTTATATCAAAACGTGCAAAATTTCATCCTCTACAATCCCCCAAATTTTTAAAACATCATTCTGATACACCCTGTATACTATGTATATTAAATGTATTATTTAATTTTTATAATAAATGTATTTAGTAATTTACAGAAAATAGAAAAATATAATAGTTTTAAAATGCAGGATTATTTAAAAATAAAATAAAAATGTTAATTACCTCTTCTTCTTCATCAGTAAAATTATCAAAAGCATATGGAAGCACTGCATTAATATAATTGTCCAATAATAATTTTATTGCAGTTTTTTTATCAGAACATAATATTTTCAATATATCTCCTAATTTTATTTCAGTAGTCTCTAGTAAGTTATAAGAATAATCAAGAATTTCTTTACTGGTAAGATTGCTACATAACAGAGACTATAAATTGAAAACAATAATTAAAAATACAATTAAAATTACATAACAGTATAATTAAATTATTTACCTGCAATTTAAGAAAATCTTCATTACAATTCCAACAAGAACAATAATTATCTTGTAAATTATTTTCTAATTTTTTTTCATTTATACATGTTCTACTAATTCCTTGACCTGAATATTAAGAATATATTATTTAAATATTTATTTATTTTTATATACATCTAATATAATAAAATTACATTAGCCTCACTCATTCATTCACATACTCACTCACATGAAATGTTTAGTTAAGTGGCAGTCACACTTTGCAATTTTCAGCTGTGAAGGCAACTGCAACAACTACAAGTTTCATACATGGATCAGTACTTACACACTTGAGATGTAGCTGTAGCATATTTACAAAGTGATCAATAAAATTCCAGTAATGATCAACAGTATAAGTTACAACTGACATCACATAATTAGAAAGATGAACCAAAAGCTCTAATTTTAATGAAGAAAGAACTTGCTACATTAAAATTAGAGCCTAAAATTTTGCCTATAGGCATTTGTGATTATGGATCAGTTCTATTAATTGTGATTTTTCACCATTTTAACAGATAGCATAAAAACATTTGTTCATCTTATGGCACTTGCAATCAGTGCAACAAAAACAAACTTTTTATTTATATTTGCAGTTGCATTCATGCGGTAGTTGGAGGGAGTTTGCTAGTTAACAGGAATAGCTATCATGGTTGCAGTTGTCTGTGTAATTAAAAACTGTAAAATTTAACTGCCACTTTAGAAACAGACATTTTGCAGAAAAACAAAATGGTACAGTCAAAACCGGAAGAAAAATCTGAAATTTCATAAAACTAAAGTATTTTGTGTGTAGAAAGTGCCAAAGTTAAATCTTCAACATCTCATAAAATGTTAAAATGTCTGTACATTCAATTAAATTAAGCACATTATTTTACATTAATTTACTTTTCATCTTACCATCAAATGTTCTTTATTCATTTTTTAAAATTATTTATTTATTTAATTAATGTATATTATATGTATCACAGTATATAATTTTGCTAATATAAAGAATTATTGTAATTTGCAACATAAATGTGGAGAGAGTGTAAAGTAATATGAAACATCAGAGTTGAACCAATCAAGATAGTCAGGAGAGTCTTCTAGGTTTATTATAAAGTTAAATATTAATGGAAAATTCTCATTAGTTAATCAACAATGATAGGTAATAACAAATTTTTCAAAATACATGAGATTAAAATAATTTCTGAATGAAAAAAATTTTGAGTATTATTTATTTAATTTATTTATTTACAAAAAATTAAAGCAATGTCTTATAAATAATAAACTTTGTTTTTAACTAGTTCATACAATTGGAGGTTATATATAATTACTTAATATAATACAAAACACAATATTTACAAGCATTAAAGATACATTTACAAAATTTTTCTTAAATTTCTTAATTACTTGTCTAGTTGTCTCATATTTAAGTGGTAATTGATACTCACATTTTATATGTAGGATAGCATTATAAAAAAAATATTGAGATTAATGAATTGTTAATTACATTAATAGACTTCCATGTAATTAACAATTGCTAAAAAAGTTAGCAATCAATTATACTGATTTTTTAAAGTCAAAATAAATAAATTTATGAAATCAAGACAATTGTCTAATTTAGCAATTTCTGGAACATATTTTGTATGAAGTTTGACTAAGCAGTTACATTAAGCAGAATGATGTCTTGATAATTGATTTAATTGTGTAAAAATTTAACACATTTTGAGTGAGAAATCCTCTTTTCCTAATAGAGAAATGTAGAAATTAATAATACGGTATCACTCATATAACAAAGCATTCCTACAACATAATTTTGCTCTAACAAAAGTAAAGGATTAGAAACATTCCTATACAAAATGTCAAAATTTTTAAGTGCAAGCACTGTCATTTGATAGCATTTTATTCAAGCAAGCATGTCTGTTCTCTCATATTTGCCCACGGATTTTTAGAATATTCAATGTTTTGTGCCTTTCATCCAGTTTTCTTTAATGAGAACTGATTGTACAATTCTTCTTCTTCAACGTCCTTAGCTTCCTATTCTAGCTTTCATATAAACCAGATGTCACTGTTGTTGGTGATAGTGCTCTAAATGAATCTGAAAGATTATTGTTATGTTTTGATTTTATAGATTAAATTAAAAAGTTACTACATATAAACATTAGATTTTTAAAGATCTCTTATGCAAATGCAAGAAAATAAAAACATCAGGTTTTATGAAAAAAAAAGCAGAGAAAAATTAAGATGTTGCTGACACTTCAGATTAAGGTCAACAGGAAAGTGCAGAAATGACAATATTTTTCCGAAAGAAAATGTCCTCATTTAATAGTGTTTAGCAGTGAAGAAAAAATTAATATTACTATGCAATACTTTGATTGTGATTGTCAGTTAATTATTGATTAATTTGATAACCATATTTCTCTTAATTACAAAAAAGACTAGAATACTTTTGCTAATTTTTTGAACCTAACCCTATGTTTTGTACTAGCCCTTTGTTTTATATCACATGGATTTGCCTAACAGGGTACTTTTTTGGAACCTAACTACCATGTTATATGGGGGATATCTGTACATTTTTAAATTTTTGTAGAAATAAAATGATAATAGCCAATTATTGTACAACATACAGGGTCCATATAGGTAATTCCATCTGTGATTCCCTGACCGATTTTGAAAATTGTTCCCCGAAAAGGTATTTGCATTTCTCCTTTCCATTATGTAATATTCAGCCAAGTCTATTTAAGCCCATTTTGCACTCAATTATATAAATTTTTTATTAAAAAACACTTTATTCACTTTTTACAAAAAACAAACATATTTGTATAAAATCAATTATATATAATTATCTACATCATTTCTATGTCATATAAAAAATTATGTGATTTTATTTAAATTAATTCATAAATTTTATTTAATTAAATAAAAAAAAGACTAATGTAAAAATTAAATTTTCTTAAAGTGAAGAGGTGGGAAATTCAAAATAATTTAAACAGAATGAATCGTTCACTCTATGAGAGAAAGAAATCGGTTATCATGTGCTATTTTTAGTCCAGCACTAACCCATTCAAAGTCATTACATTTCTTCCAATCACTCCCTGAAACTTATAATGGGCACAGCTGAGTTTTGGCAAGAAAGCAAGTCGTTGTCAATGAAGTTTTTGAAAACCAAAAAATGTGGACTTCTCAAATTCTGCAAGCCACCTGAAGATGGAAATTTGCAAAGAGAAGACATATCACAAATCATCAATCCATCAAAATTGTCAAGATTATCATCTCCACATACTGTATGTGGCCAGCAGCAAAAAATACAACGAATAAAAATACTTGAATTGCATGAGGTCCACCATGTGGTCCAAAATGTCCTGTACACAATATTGTTAAGCCAACTGACAGTTCTTTGCCTCCCCATGGCATCAACTGACTGCAATAGGTTTATCAAACGTCACACAAGTCAAAAAATTTGGGAGTTGTGTTTGGAACACTATTGCAATCACTTAAGGCATGAATCTGTCTTTGTGTTGTTAGAGGAAGATGTAAATGAATAGTCTTGGTGATTATCACATTCCAAATCAATATTGGTTCAGGTGGCAGTGCACTTGAAGTATTGTTGGAGTTGACACACTGGTTTTCTTATGCTCTATATAAAATCTGCATTGTTCAGCATTTAAAAGGAATCAGAAAAGCATTTAGGGCTTTTCTGATTCCTTTTAAATTTTTATTTTTAATGATTTATGTTTCTTACATTTCTGTTCCCATTTCCTTTTCAATTTCTTTGACATTATGAAAATTTTCTTCAACTTGCACACTTATCAGTTTATAACTTTACATATTCTATTTTATTGGTTATTATTGCTAAATAATATTGTAGATCCTGCCATTCTGTACAAATCAACACCAATTTCAATGTCCTATCTCTTCGCAATCCAAAGTTATACACTGCTCAAATGCTGTATGGTATTGCCATTTTCAGTGTTCATGTGTAATCACAAACCCCCTCAGAGCTGCACACTCCCACTAACCACCATTTTAAATACAAACAAAAACACTCTATCTAACAAAATTTTAATCATTACATTATCATTTATAGTTTACAAGATATAATCTTGTGTGACAAATCTTGCCATTCTTTTGGTCACTTCAGTTTTCGTTGATCCCCTATAACAGACATGGGCAAATGCAGTTTTTGCTGAAAATGTTAATTTCTGCTTTTTATTATTATTTTTACAATTTTATTTCCACAATTTTGATCAAAAAGGAGCAAGAGCCACAGATGAATTCCACAATTGCAGATTTCCTGACATTTAATGCCATTACCTGACTTTCTCTGCTAAAAATCTTATTCTTCAACTTTCCAGGTCTGTGCAGACACTGGATATACTGTATAATAAAGGTTTTCTAGATCTATTTGTTTCCCTGTATTTTTTAACAGTAAATTTCTTAATTGTATTTTCAATCAGAAATTTGCACCCCTGTTTTGATGGTGTCATAAATCACTCAAAATAATAAAAGAATTATACCAATCAGGTACCAAATTATCAGATGTAGCAAATTTAATTTCTCACTCCACTTCTTCATAGTTTTAAATATTTTCCATTTAATTTCCATATTTTGGAAAGCAAAAGATATTATGTTTATTATTTTAATATATTTTTTTTATACCTGTTAACTTTATCTCATTTCATTTATCAAAACATCCACTAATTGTAAACAATCATTAAAAAATTTTAAAATCTCAAGCAAAAGAATACTACAATCTTCCAACTCAACAACTCAACTCCGTGCATGGCAATCTTATTTATATTTTATTTATTTCAAAGACAATTTATTTGAAACTTGTTTTCTTAAACATTGTTCTCTGTAGTTTAATCATTCAACTTTAAAAAAAAAACATGTTCTTCAACACTTAAAGTTTATAGTAAGTTTGTCAATAGTTATTTTCAATCACAAACTACTTGTGGGACAAGCTAATAATTTCTCATTAGAAAATTGGTTTTTGATTATTTTATTAAAAATTTTCTCATAATTGTCTAAAATAAAATCTTTAAGTTCTTGAAACTCAAGACCTTTAACAGTAGTAGTTTACCTTCCAAATATTGGTCACATTTTACCAAGAATATCAACTAAAAAATATTATTTTCTTCCAATATATTGTAGGAATATGCTTTAAATTTAATTTTAAAATTATTGAATAGCATGTAGATAACAGTACAATAAGATAAAAATTTATATTTTTTATAGATATTCTTTGCTAAGAGTAATATTGCTCACATATGGAAATAATTTTATGACACTGCATTAATCTATCAGAATTTGAAAACTTTTTTATTACAAATATACTGAATAATTTATGGTTTGTTTAGCTATCAACTACTAAAATTAAAACAGATGGCAGTCATCTGTTTCAACTTTATACAGCTGTTAATAAAATAAAACCTTGAAATGAGAAAATAAAAGGATTTTTTTTATCAAGATACTTCACTGTGTTCTAAAATGTTAGCCTGAATATTAATACATCAAAATTTTATCAATAGTTTCAGTAATAATAACAAAATATTTCAAATTGCATTATATTAATCTAAAACTTATTAATATATTATTAAAATGTAACCTTATATATAGTTTAAACATACTATCTAACCCTAATATATAGCCAATAATAAGCTCATATTTAGGAATGAGTTTTTAGAAAATGTATAATTGTTTAATGGATAAAAAAATAATTGACTTCAAATTCAATATTTATATATAAAATTTTACTTTAAAATTAAATTAACAAAATAATAAATGTTTATTCAACTATCCTTATTAGAAAATCACATTAAATTAAAATTTCCATATTAAATCAATAAGTTAATTTTTTTTATCAGGGAAACAAGGAAATCAATAACAAAATTCTAAAAAAGCTGCTTTAACATAAAAATTCACAAAATTTGGCATGATGACGATGAAACAAACAAACTGTTAAAGTAGAGATTGAGATACCAAAATTATTTAAATAAAAATGTTTTTGATTTTAATTTAGATCATCTCCAGTTAAGAAAATTATTATAAACTATTTTAATTAACAATTTAAAATTTTAATACTTAAAAACTTTTGAACTTAATCTAGAAGACTTTCAACAGATTATAAAAAAAAATCATCAATAAAAGACACATGACAAAAAATATTAAAATTTTAAACTTTTTAAATAAAATTATTTTATTTTTATAATGATTTATAAAAGGTGATAAACATATTTAGCAATAATAAACAACAATTAATAATGAAATAAATCTCTAATCTGATTCTATGAATCAAGTAAAAAATAACATCTCTCTAATAATCAGACTGAGTCATTTTTATGCCAGAACAGCTTATGAAATGTATGGTTTGTGGTATTGTTGCTAAAAATTAAATTCTAACATAAAAGTTTATTGTGTGACGTTTATGTTAAAATTTAATGTTATTTTTTGGTTAGAATTTTTATGTTTTTTTTTATTTATTGGATGTATAGAAGATTACATTTAAAAATTTTTATAGTGTTTCACTTATATATAAATATTTTAAAATTTAATCTTCTAATATACTATATTTATTGTATTCTATCTTAGAACAGTTGTAACTGACATTCCAAAAATATGGCACCTGAGGATGGCCTATGAATTAAACTGAAAACATTAGTGTATAGCAAATAAATGTGTCTTAGCAGCCAAATGTGTTTGGTGATGATTTTAGTAATTATTCTTTCTGCAGAGCATGGGTTTGATTTTTATATAGCATTAATTTTAAAAAGTGTTTCTTTTCAATATTGTAATCTGCAAAAAATAAAAATTAAAATATTTAAAGTAACGTGATTAACACTAAATTACATTTAATTACAGCAAACATAATAAAAATACAAATGGACTGTGGAATACCCATGCATTTACTAGCAGTTACACAGATGTTCTCAAGTTAATAATTATCTGTTTTCTGACATTGTTACAAAGTGACATCTTAAAATTTAAAAATGTCTTTTATGAAACTCCAGTTAAAAGTTAATAGAATTAAAATGAATTAAAATTTGAATTCTTACCATTAAAAGGAGGAACACTATTTAGCCATGATTGTCTGTTTCCATAAAAAGAAGATGGCTTCATCTATTTTTCACATAAAAGAATAATATAAACTATAAAGTATTGATGTTCAACTATTTTTTTAAAAAAATATATAAAAGTAATAATTTAATTTTTTATATTTCAATATTTATTAGTTCTTTCAATCAATTCTTTCATTAAATTAAAAGATATCACTACAATTTTATCAGTCAAGTATACATTTTTAAACCTAAATACTTTTCCATTACTTAGCTAACTTTAAGACTTTTACAAATAATTTTAATTAGTAGTCTGCTCAATACCTTAAAGGATGAATGAATAATCTAAAAATATTTAAATAAAAAAAATGTGATTTACAAAAATATAAAATTTGTGCTCATTAACAAAATATATGCATTTCAATGTTTTTTGAAAATTTAAAATATCTTAACAAACTTTAATATTTTTTGCAGAATGAAATAAAAACAAAACCAATTACTTTTTCTTTCAAAATGAAAAAAAGTCAAAAAAATGTTTATTACTCTATTTGAAATACTGTAGTGTTATTGAAAATAATATATAACTTCTCTAACAAAAAGCTGATCTTTGTTAAAAGAAATTCTACTGTATAATGTTATAAAAATTTTATTAATAAGTTTGATTTTGTCATCATTGTTGTTGTGTTGTTGATGAAATGTATCCTATTTGGCTTAAATCAATGTCAGATTACAGTTAAGACAAAGATACAGAAAAAATTGTTGTTTATGTGCTGTTTATGTACATATCTATGTTTAAGAATTTCCTTAATATGTTTAGTATGACTGCTATCTATAATGTAATGTATGTGCTGTTGTTAAAGCCTAATGTTTCCTTTGAATTAATTGAACAATTCTATTCAATTGTTCAATTAATTCAAAGGAGCAAATTCAATTGTTTTACAATAATCACTGCTCACGTGTATTCTAGTAAAAAAATATTATTATTATTGTTGGGTGTAGTGTGTTAAACTAAAACAAAACAAAAATTAAAAACTGTGTCAGTGTGTGTGTGTCTGTATTCAGAAATTTCCTAACAATATGACATGTATTCAATATAGTGGCCTTCTGTAGTGTGATGTATGTATTTCTACTCAATTGTAATGTTCCCAGGCTTTTGTGTAGCGTGTGTGGTATCACACCTGTACAGGAGAGAACGACAGGTACAATAAGCACCCTTTCCACCCTCCATAGATGCCTTATTTCATGGGCGAGTTCTGTGTACGTGCTGATTTTTTCAGTGAATGTGTTTTGTACGTTGTGAGTGTTTGGAATGGATATGTCTATAATGTATGTGATTTTATTGTGTTTGTCAATGAGTGTGATGTCTGGTCTGTTGTGGTAAATTGTTTTATCTGTGATTATGGCTTTGTCGTAGTACATTTTGTGCGTGTTGTTTTCTAATACTGTCTGTGGTATATACTTATAGTATGGTTCATGGATGTCTACCAATTTATGTTTGTTTGCAAGCTCTTGGTATATTATATTTGCTACTTGATTGTGTCTATGTAAGTGATCTGTCTGTGCCAAGAGCTTGCAACCAGAAGTGATGTGTTGTATAGTTTCTGGCATGATGTGACATTTTCTGCATGTGTCATTTGTGAGTGTTGTATCTTTGAGTATGTGTTTTCTGTAGTTTTTAGTATTTATGACCTGATCCTGTATGGCAATCATGAATCCTTCTGTCTTCCCAAAGAAGCATCCCTGAGCTAACCAGCTGTTTCACATAGTTTTGCAAACAAAATCCTATATACCTGCCATGGAGTGCCCATGATGCTTCTTCTTATCATCATCATCATCATCAACAACAACAGCAATTTACAAATACACAGTATTTTCAAATAATAATAATAATAATAATCATCCTAAATCCGCCATCATCCTAAATCCGCCATAGAAAGATTAACCCTTCCACGTAAAGAAGGCGGACGTGGCCTGATTGACATAGTTAACCTTCACTACAAACAAATACAGTCACTGCGAGAGTTTTTCTACAAGAAACAAGAAACATCACAGTTACATAAAGCAGTAACTCTAGCAGACTCAAATAACACACCATTAAACTTACACTCACAACATACAGACATGACACAACATATAAAAAGCATAGACAACATTAAGCAATCATGGGCTCAAAAGGCTCTCCATGGCAGGCATCCTTACGACCTGGCCCAGGATTTTGTTGACAAAACTGCGTCAAACAGCTGGTTAGATCGGGGATGCCTCTTTGGGGAGACGGAAGGATTCATGATTGCCATACAGGATCAGGTCATAAATACTAAAAACTACAGAAAACACATACTCAAAGATACAACACTCACAAATGACACATGCAGAAAATGTCACATCATGCCAGAAACTATACAACACATCACTTCTGGTTGCAAGCTCTTGGCACAGACAGATTACTTACATAGACACAATCAAGTAGCAAATATAATACACCAAGAGCTTGCAAAGAAACACAAATTGGCAGACATCCACGAACCATACTACAAGTATATTCCACAGACAGTATTGGAAAATAACACGCACAAAATGTATTACGACAGAGCCATAATCACAGATAAAACAATTTACCACAACAGACCAGACATCACACTCATTGACAAACACAATAAAATCACATACATTATAGACATAGCCATTCCAAACACTCACAATGTACAAAACACATGCACTGAAAAAATTAGCAAGTACACAGAACTCGCCCAGGAAATAAGGCATCTGTGGAGGATGGATAGGGTGCTTATTGTACCTGTCGTTCTCTCCTGTACAGGTGTGATACCACACACGCTACACAAAAGCCTGGGAACATTACAATTGAGTAGAAATACATACATCACACTACAGAAGGCCACTATATTGAATACATGCCACATTGTTAGGAAATTCCTGAATACAGACACTGACACACTTATTTAATTTTAGTTTTGTTTTGGTTGCTATGCCTTGACTCTGGTCCGGCATAGTACACAGCCACCAGTGTGAACCGAGTAAAACTCACTAAACTCAACATAATAATAATAATAAAATTTCAAAAAATTTAATTTCTAAAATTTTTTTAAACATTATCTGAAAAAAGATTAGTGTAAAATCGTGTTTGTAAATAGTACACTGTATTGCTATTCATATGCTGTAAAAATGAAAATAAATACAGTAGAGCGTCGTTTATCCGAATCAATTGGGAACTGGGGTCGTTCGGATAACTTATTTTTCGGATAACCAATTATGTACGAAAAATATATTAATTTATCCCGTGTTGAAATTTTTGTCCGTTGCGTGTCGCTTCGCGTTGAATTTTCGTCGATGTTAAGCCAAATGAAGACTATTGTATCGTTAAAAATTATTTTTTTATTTTGTACAAACAAAATAAATATATTGAAAAATATAAAAACAATAAAAAATTATACTTCAGAAGTTAATTTAGTATCAAAAACGTAAAATATCTGAGTAGCCGAAGACATAGGCAAAAATTACAGCGCCACAGCACTGGCAAAAATTTAAATTTGTCGACTGGAATTCATTCGGATAACCAACCTTCGGATAAATGACACTCTACTGTAATCAATTATTGTAGATTTTTAGCTTTATAAATTAAAATGAGTTATTTTTTGTATAACTAATCTTAGTGTAGAGTTTATAATTTGAATTTGTTATTTTTATAATTTTTTAAGGTTAGAAGTCATTGAATGATCATTATTGGACCTAACAAAAGCTTTTAGGACATGTTATTTACTTGTTTTTGAAACCACAACGTAAACTGTAACACAGAATCAAAAATATTTTTGTAAATTTAACTAAAAATTATAATATAATTACACAATTTCTACATAAATAATAAAAAACAAAATTAATTTTAATAATTACCATGCCTGTTGATAATGTTATATGATAACCTGGAAGTGTCCGTTTTGTATTTTCTTCTAATCGTTTAATATATATTTTCACCATCATTAACTAAAAATTACATAATATTCTATGTTAATAAATAAATATTTTTAAATTTCAAATAGTTATAAGTTTAAAATTAATTCAAATTTAAATAACTGAAAATTACTTTTAAATTTTATTCTCAATACTCATATAAAACTATGATATAAAAACATGTAAAATATAAAAATCTGTATTAATGTAGATTTGAATCAGTTGATTTAAAAATGCAAAAGTTGTAATATTACAGCTTAAATTTATATGGCAAAAAATAAATATCCTTATTACACTGCTGATTTAAATTTTAATAGTAAACTTTAAGTAATATCACTGATGTAGACAGAACTGTAATCTTTCTGATATTAACATAATATGGAATTAAAACAAAACACACAGAATCTAGTCAAGCACTTCTGTTATAATATTTTTAGATATACAGGGAGCACTAGTAGATCTTGCAATGACTGGTGACTATTTTATCAAAGGTACAATGCAGATTCCTTTACATCAAACCAAGGTGTTGGTTTTTGCTCAATCATTGTTAGAATTGTGATAATTCAAATTTTATTGGTTTGCTCTGGTACAGAACTTAATTGTAAACCTCTTTTGAGATCGCCTCTGTCTTCACAACATGATCAAGATGAAAATATGAAAAAGAGGGAACACAGAAGACTGGAATGTAACAAAATATAAAAACTGGAAGGAATGACAGAAAAGAAATTTGCATTTTTTTTATGAAAGACTGCCAAAAAATATTGCAAGTTCATAACCAATTGCTTTTCAAGCAAGTGATCCTGATCAAATGAATTTGGAATTGTTTCAGAGTAAACCCCCTGATCATTATCAGGTAAATACTATCCCAGTACTAGGTTCTAAAATTTTTATTTGTATAATTTTCTCTCTTCCATGGATACAAATAGTTTTGGCACAGTCAGGTAATTATACATTGGAATCACTGTATAAGTTAATAGTGGATAATTTTGAAATGCTGGATAAACAATAACAGTAGAAATTAATTAAGAATTTCCTACATTAGAAGCTTTTCCATGTGAGAAATTTAATTCAAAAATTCAAATTTTTTCTCCATGAGGGATTGCGAATTTTTCCCATGTAAAATGTTCCCATGTAAAAAAATTTTCCACTTAAGTAGATAGAAACCCTTGTCCACGACTGAAAAATGGACTCACTTAAATTTTCAACTGCATCCTATCAAAAAATTTTTTATATTTAATTACATATGGAATAAATAAAAAAATTTCATAGGAAATGCACAAAATTTTGTCATTTTGGGCTACTTTAAATATAGATTTTACAATTTTCTTACATGGTTATTAGGCAACAAGGCTTGCAAAAAATGATAAGTTCTATCAATATGTAGGTTTAGCTTGGTTTGATGGGATATGGCAATGCAACTCATAATATGTCAAAATAAAGACTTTTTATTTTAAAGTAAATGTTTTCTTCTCTTTAATAATAATATTCAGTTTTCTAGAGAATTACTTACAAAATATCTTAATTTTTTTATAACTTATCAATATATTTCTCTTCTATGTAATATTTTTAGTTTAAGACTATTTGATTAAGATGATCATAAAATTTAGTTTTTGAGTGTTTTAATACTAACAAGGATGGCAAATTTTCACAAATTCGTACAAAATTTTCAGGTATATTATTTTTTAAAATATTTTAAAATTTTTATTTATATTACATGGCATGAGTTGAATATTGATTGATAGTACTTCTAATTGGTATGGCATTTCAAAACAATTTTTTTTTCATTTTATGTAAGGGATAAGGAGCATCAAATACATATCTTGCCCCAGGCAGCATAAACTTTAGCGTCAACTCTGAATACAACTATCTGTATATTCCAATATTCACTGTATATTGTTTGATTTTCCTAACTTCCTTTCTTAGATCTTTCTGTTCATACAATAAATAAATGCTTGATGCAACAAAATCATTAAAAAAAATACTTGAAGTGTGCAATGCCATAATGATGTAAATGCCATTTTTCTCTATGCTTTATTGAAGAATTGAATTCTAAATGTTATGTTTTATGTTGCATAAAAATATTGTGATGATAGTGGCACCATAAATGGCCAGATATTGAAGTTGAATTTATGTGAAGCCATAACTTTTAAAGTGCCAAAGTGTAAGTCACATGACTTTTGGCACTTAAAACATTACAGCTTATTAAAATATAAATTTTCGTCTATAATAACGTATCTTCTATTACCAGGACTTATTATACTTAATTTTTAATTAATCATTACAGCTTATATTTACATCATTTTGATATTCCAGAGAATTTGTAATTTAATGAGTTTTTTACTATTTTATTGTAAAATTGAAATAAATTCATTCACTATAAAAAGTATTTTTTACCTCTCTAAAAACAAACTTTTTAGAGAGGTAAAAAACAACATTTACAACATTATGGCATTGCATGCTTCACTTGATTTTTACATAAATTTGTAAACTTGGTATGGTGGTTGGGTGTGTGTTTATATATATATATATATATATAAACACACACCCAACCACCATACCAAGTTTACAAATTTATGTAAAAATCAAGTGAAGCATGCAATGCCATAATGTTGTAAATGTTGTTTTTTACCTCTCTAAATATATATATTATTTATCTTAAGAGATAAATTCCAGGATCAAAAGTAATTCAAATTCCACTTCATTTTTGAGATCTAACCTGCCAAAGAAAAGAAACTTCAAATTCTCCACCAAAACACTAACACTAGAGTTCTCAAATTTTTAAAATAAGTTTTTTTATGCTTCTGTCAATATATATGCATGTATATGTTACAATGAGGCATTCATTCTTCTTTTAATGACTGTTACTAATCTGTTTTTCTTTTTTCTCAAATTGATGTCTAGATATCTAAGTAATAAATTTTATTTTCACTATTCTGATCCAAATGTGGTATTTTTCTTTTCAAACTTAACTGATTTCACAAAAAAATTAATTAAGAATAAGATAATCATCATTGTTTTTTCAAAAATTCTCTTATTACAGCAGAAACACCATAAAACTGTTTTATTGTACAGTACAAATAATTCTGAAGCTAGAATAATTTCTAAAAATCATTAAGATTTAAAAAACTATTTGACCTTTAATAATCAGACTACCAATTACATTATAAGTAAAATATTTTAAATAAGAAATAATAAATTAAAAATTTTTAAAATATACAATTTATACTTACTATTATATCCTTATTAACATGGTCAGCATATTTTTTTTCTACAATAAAAAATTTACATTTATAACACTTTATTTAGTAATTATTATTTGTCAATAAAAATGAGATGTGTTATTTAACACTTTTATTCAATAATCATCATAATAATTCTGAAAATATAATTTAAAAATTTCTATATTGCGGTCAACTCCCAATTTAGGGAGACAAATTCATCAGATTTTAGATTTACCATGCTTGGTGACAGCAAGAATGCATGTGCAAAACAGTCAATATATTGTTCTCAACAGTGTGTCTAGTTATTAAATTTATTTAGTTTCCTTATCACATATTGAAACATAGTACAATGATTATTATTGCACACAATTAGGTTCAAATAATTTTCAGATTTACTGAGAACTCAAAATACCATGAACTTTTCATTTTCTCACTAAATTGGAAGTTGCCTTTAAGAGTTATTTTGTCAACCATAAATATAACAATATAATCACTAATCTTAAATGTTATTCTTCAGAAAGAAAAAAATGAAAATAAAATTTCATAAACTTCAGTTGATAATTACTCGATAATACAAAATAATGCCTTTTTTTTAATATATTATAGCATCTTTCAGTGAATTATTTAAATGTTATAAACAATTTAACTATGATAAAATAATTATAAAGTAAATAAAAGATATATATTCTTTTATATTTTATTCCTACACAAAGCAAAGTTAATAAATATTTCAAATTTTACTTCTATTACATATCACATTAAAATTCTAAAATTTTATTTTAAAAAATATGGTATATAATAAAATATTTGAATATATCATTTAAAAAATAAAGTAAATATGAGTAAATATTAAATATTTTTAAAGAACAATTATTTACTGACATATATTAAATGAAAAATGTTGATTAACTAAAAATTTTCAGTGAAAAACAGATAATTCAATATTTTGATAATATTGATATCTTAAAATTCACAAAAATAATTGATGGATATAATTTAATGTGAAGTAGATTAAAACAGATACAATTTATATAATTATACAATATAGTAATATTAATATTCTAATATATGAAGTTGTATCTATGTAAATTAAATGTCGACATTATAATATCAACATTAAAGACAAATGTAAAACGTATTTATTATGAAATAAAAATGTAACATATGATAAAAATCTTAAATTAATAACAAATATTAATTTCCACTTACAAAACCAATATATATTAATAGGGTTAAATCAAAATATATTTGATATTTAAATTTTTAAATAGCAGAACATTTAAACTTGGAATGCTATGGGCTTTCTTAAAGAGCTAATATTTAAAATACTCTTCTCTCAAACTTCTAATGTTCTTTGAATTTTTGTGTACATCAAATATATCATTCTAAATTTTCATTTTCTTAATTTTCTGAAAGTTAATCAAGAAAAATGTATGTTTATCTTAAATCTTCACATTTAAAATTAATCTGTGACATTTTCTTAATATTTTTTGTAAAAATTTTACTTAGACTGTGTGGTGATTTTTAATGAATTTGGTTTTATAATTATTTTTTAGGATGTTTTATTGCTGAAACATTCTTGTACAAGTTATTGATATTAAAAATAAAAAATTAAAGAAATTTAAAAATGCAGAAAATTCATCTATGGTTTAAGTTTTTTAAATTAAAAATATTTTCTAATAGATTAGAAACAATTGCACCTGAAAGATTAATATTTATGTATACAATACAACTGAACTTGCAAATCTCAAATCTTTTTTTCTTTCTTAAAAAACAAAATTTATATTTATTTAGAAGTCAAGAAAGACTTGTAATTTACAGATGCAGGTGTACAAGGGTCATTCTAAAAGAAAAGAACGTTTTGATCTGACAAACTGTTCAGTTCTCCCATCACCCTCAACTGCCGTATCATGAACCTTCCCATGTTTTTTCCAAATGATCATTGTGGCTTGCCAGTCTGATGCTAACAGCGAGCCACAATAATCGTTTACTGTTTACAGCGTGACTTTGAAATGTGTGACAAAATTAAAAATCCTGCCAAATGTGAGGTTCATAGTGTAATATGCTTTTTGAATGTGAAAAAAGTCCACCCTATCGAAATTTACAGACAGATAACCAAGGTTTATGGTAATGTGATGAATGAAGCTTCAGCTCAAAACAAATGGTGGGGATTGTTGTCCAGAGGCATTGTGCTTCTTCAGGATAACACACGTCTGCATGCTGCTGCGTTGATGAAGAACTTGCTTCAGCAGTTTAAGTGGGAAGTTTTTGAACATCTTTTGAGCATCCTTATAATCTGGACTAGGCTCCGAGTGATTACATCTTTTCCCAAAATTGAAGGATTTTTTAGCTGGGAATCACTATGGAAGTGATAATGAACTGAAAGAAGCCGTTAATGACTGGTTCAAGAACTTGGCAGTAACTGAGTGTGCAGAAGGCATAGAAAAGCATTATGACAAATGTTTAAATTTGTATGACGACTATGTAGAAATATAGCTAAGGTATCATATGTGTTGTAAAATAAGTTTTGTTTCATTATCTTAAATAAAAGTATCTAGAGAAACAAACATTCTTTACTTTTAGAATGACCCTCGTATTATATCCAATGTATTGTGTAATGAACTTAAAAGTTTTGAAACTTAAGTTATTTATTACAAAGAATAAATAATGTTAAAATAATTAAAAAAAACAACCTAACTTTAAAT
Organism: Centruroides sculpturatus; assembly: GCF_000671375.1. Taxonomy (NCBI): domain Eukaryota; kingdom Metazoa; phylum Arthropoda; class Arachnida; order Scorpiones; family Buthidae; genus Centruroides; species Centruroides sculpturatus. The sequence continues at coordinate 721,503 of NW_019384462.1, forward strand.
CTTATTCTTTTGCTTATACAATTATTATTGAATTTTCTCATTTTTTATCAAAATTACTTTTAATAAAACTCAAATAAAATTGTAAATAAAACTCAGTTATTAATCAATCTCCATATGAAACTTAAAAGTTATATTAAGAAACTAGATTTTGGAAACCAACCTGAGAAAACAGTTAATCTTCTAACAACCAAGTACAGTACTTTTAAGTTGATCAATCTCATCTTCACGGCTATCCAAATTACTATGCCTGAGAAATTCAATGTTCCATGCATTTTCAAACTTTTGTTCTATTTATTGCTTTCTTTTTCTTAAAAATATTCTAAAACTTTATGCCAATGAATTTTTCATATGTCTTCGCTCAGATATTTTCTTTTAATCAAAGTATTTTTCTTCTTTTTGCTTTTTTTTTGCTCATGTGATTACTGACTTTGACACTGTTGATAATGTATCCCCCCTCTTTGACGTTAATTACTTCCAAATTGCAACCTTTCTCCATTTCACAAGAAATATGAAAAATTTTTCTGCATAATCGTTTAAAATATTTTTAAGTAAAAAAAAACAATAAATAGAACATTAAACTTCTTGGTCATTTATACAAAAGCAAAAGTTGCAAATGCACTATATACTGGATAATTATGAATCTCACTTACAAAACTAAAAATCTAGCTCATAACATAAAATGATGGAGAAAAATGAATATTTTCAATTGCCTTTGATGCAAAAGCTGCAGCTAGGGTGATCCCTGAAGATGACCTTGGATAACTCAAAAGCAGGGCTCTGGAGTTGGGTAAAAATCTACCAACTCTGACTATGCCTTACCATCCAACTCCGACTCCAACTAGGGACAGACTTGTTACCAAAATAGGCCTGGGAATTCTGTGACCTCAGACTAAAAGATTCAAAAAATAGAGTTTTAATAAAGATAGAACATAAAACTTTTTTATTCCAAAGTTAAAAGACTTCTCTAAGTAATAACACAGTCAATATATAAATATGTATTCAATAATTTTTACTTTCCCGGCTGTTATATATAACAGAGAGAAAGTGTAACGATCAGTCAAAAAATGACCCCTCACAAATTTTTACATTTTTCGACTCAGGACACCTTGAAATGTCAAGATATGCAAAAGATTCAGACTTTTTCTGTATGTATGGATGTTAGACTGTATGTGGGGCATGATTTTGTTCACCCTGTTTATAGTCTAATAACTTTTCTGGTTTTTAAATCTGAGTCAGATGGTTTAACACAGGAGTTATTAAGCTTCAATGTGGTTAAACTAAATTGTGCCCCCATACACATTCTAACATTTCAGGCAAAAACATCTTAACAGGTTCTACTGTACTATTATAAAATGACAAAAAGCATAATTTTGAGGGTAGAGATGAGTTTTATAAAAAAAATCGTGAACGTTAATAATGAGTAAAATATTCATTAAGTCTGACCACACTGGAGATATGACACATAACTCCTTCTATATCTCCATACTGTCTACCTTTAATAAAGAACCAAAATTTAATAGCATTAATGTCCCTTTATACACAAGTTACTGCACCAAATTTTGTTTCTTAAACTTTACCCATTCTGAGATATTATCTAATATATTATAAGATATTAACTAATATCTCAGAACAGAGAATAAAGAAATTAAACAAATTAGATGCCAGCACACACAAACAAAGTTTTCCCTTTCATTTGACATTTTTTGAATTCAGGATGTTTCCAAACGTGAGGATTTGCAAAAAACTCACAGGGTCAAATTTGACATGATTCCAATACTTTTCTGTTTTATATACATAACAAGTTGGGAAGCAAAAAGGAGTCAGAGTCAGTGGATTTTTTGATGAATCCGGCTAAAACACCAAAATACCACGACTCCCAACTTTGACTGCACAGCCCTGCTCAAAAGTACTTGTGCATAAGATGGTAGATAAGCTGTTGTCTCAGGTTGATCTTCAAAAAGTAGTTTCTTGATATAACTTTCATGTAAATAAAACTTCTATTTGTTCTAATCTATCAATTCTTCAAAGAGAAAATATTGTCATTTTGATCATTCATTGGGCAGGACAAAATTCTCAAAATCATCTAGTCAATATCACACAGATTCCCACACATTACTTATGCAATAATTCATTCATTTTAGTATTAAAATTTTTTTAAAATAAATTATTATTCATTACTGATAAACTTACTGTTTAACAAACTCTCTAATAATTCCTTTAGTAATGGAATATTATGATCAAGTAAATTTGAAGAATCACTCTGAAAAAATAAGTTTATTTAAATTAGCTAAAACTTTATAAATACATATACAAAGAATTATAATAAACTTTTTTTATACAGTTTATAATAAAATATTTATAACATACTAGAAGCTCTGCCTGACTGCTCTCAATAATCAAACTTCAAAATTTTGTGTCATTTTACAATGTTCTCCATATTTTTCTAATTTATAACAATTCACCGCAAATAATATTAATTTTACATAGCATTTACAATAATTAATCTATACATCAAAAAATTTTAATAAAAGAATAATTGATACTAAAACAAAAGAAAAGTTATAGTTTAAAATAATATGAAGCAAATGTTAATAAAATCTTCACATGTACTTAATATCAACTATTTGTATACCATTTTGTTCAATTGACATCAAGGATTAAAGCTTTATATTTATATTTCATATCTCAAGTAAACATTTTATGCCTTAATATAAAAAATGTACAAGAAACTAAGTTGGCTTCATTTCTGGCATGTCCAATCTCCAGGAACAAAACAGTCTTTCTTTGCATAGACAACTTTTTATTAGAGACCTATGCCTTTGCAAAATTATGTAAAACAGTTAAAAAGTTTGCTGATGATAAGCCAAAATTAAAAATATATACATAAATTTTAATTAATCCTTTTTTAATTGAAATTTTATGCCCTGTCAGATTTTTCTAATAATATATTCAACATTTACTTTAACTATATCATTTCTTGTCAATGGTTAAGGAAGAGACTAAGTTCATATAGCTTCATATATGTATAAATGATCTTCCATATAGCTTTATTAAAAATTACTGAATAAAAAAATAACTGATTTAAATTACAATATAAATTATTTATGACATTTTAAATTAAAAATATTATATGAAAACATTAGTGAAAAATTTATATTATCTTTCATTAAAATAATTTTATAATACATTTTAAGATATTTACGGTATAAACATTAAATAATTTCAATATAATGTAATAATTATTACATAAAATTAAACTTATAATTATAATCTATAATATCTTTAAATGATACATTATTGTATCTATAGTCGAATAAATCTTCAAAAATTTTTGCAGTCCAATAATAACTTTAACTATGTTTTCAGCTTTTTAAGAGCCTCTTTAGGTTATGATAGCATAAAATATTATCAAATACAGTGGTACCTCGGTATACGTCTGCTTTAGAATATGTCCAATTCGGAATACGTCCTGTTTGGACGAAACAAATTTTGCTTGGTATATGACTTTTGTTCGGTATATGACATAATTCAATGATACGTACCATCAATGAACAAGTAGCACTATCGGTGTACTAGACCAGACTAGACGTTCACGGTGCAACGGTTTATAACTTTGTTAAATTTCTTCTGATTTTAATTCGTAAATAAAATTTTATTATTTTTATTAATCACGAATCACAAAAAGGCAAATGAAAAGCGACAGAAAACTAAAAAAAATGACTAGAATTACAATGGAACCGATAAAAGAAATTGTTGAAAAATACGAAGGTAGCACGCCTGTTTGAGATTTTAACTGTTGCCTACCGTATTCTGAGAACGACGATATGGACAATCGCGAAAAATAAATACATTATTAAATCTGCTAACATTGCGAAAGGGGTTAAATCAATTTCTAAACAGAGATCGAAGACATTAGATCATGTCGAGAAATTGCTTTTGCTTTGGATAACTGAAAAACAGTGCTGGAGACAGCGTAATGGAAGCAATTATTTGCGAGAAAGCTAAAAAGATACACGCTGATCTCACGAAAAATCAAGCAGGAACTAGCCAGGAAAGCGAGGTGTTTAAAGCCAGCCATTTTTTTTAC
>NW_019384462.1:731606-782472 GCF_000671375.1 Centruroides sculpturatus
AGCTACACAGGCTATATGTTCATGCTCGCAGGCGCAGTAGTGAGTTGGGAATCACGAAAACAACGTACCGTCGCACTCAGCTCAACTGAAGCCGAATACATCGGACTAACCGAAGCAGCAAAGGAAGCAATCCACCTTAAAAACCTTCTCTGCAACGTTCACTCAAGATCAGATCATCCCATAACGATATACAACGACAATCAGAGCGCCCAGAAACTTGCCAGAAACCCGATCTTTCACTCTCGCACAAAACATATCGGGATACGACATCACTTCATCCGGGAGGCTCTCGAACGCAGAGACGTAGACATCAAATATCTACCAACCAGCGAGATGCCGGCCGACGTTCTAACCAAACCATTGTTTTCGAACAAGCACTGGTCGTGCGTCGCCAACATGGGTATCGGACCCATAGAAGGTCCACCGTGATATCAAATTGAGGGGAGGTGTCGATACTCTCAACGCAAACCAATTTGACCCACTAGAGGGACCTACCCAATAACCAAACAAAAGGTTTTGTGACCCTTTGTCTTAACCTGTTCCTTTGTTCGGACTACTGTCTGTCGACACGTGCGGATGTTCGTCCTACTGCTATGTAAAGACTCTTGTACTATAATTCATAGATTAAAGGAAGATACCTTAACCAGTGTAATATGTTTCATCTAAGTGTCTCTCCGCTGATTCTGAATTAACCACAACAACAACCTTTAAGTGACCAGTAAAATATTTAATTGTAAAAAACAAACATTTTCAACTGTATTTTACAGTTTTCTTCAGATTAAAAGTTCCGAGATTCGAAGAACTGTTGTGCTCAGAGCCGGCCCTACCATAGGGCGAACGGAGCAGATGCTCCAGGCGCTAAGTCCTAGGGGGCTCCTCAGTGGTAAAAAAATTAAAGGGTATAAATTGGGGGCAACCAAGGGGGCGCCATAATAAAATCTCGCTCCATCCTGAAACTTGCCTCGGGCCGTCACTGGTTGTGCTCTTGAAATATATGGAGGGGTTATGCAATAACTGCATCAACTATAAGGATGTGATTAATATTTCTACAGCTTGGAAATTTGTGTATGAAGGGGAAGATGTCCACAACTCTATTTAAGATGTCTTTTCACCGTTTCACGTGTGTGTAAAATAATATTTTTATATATTTTTGTTTATGCAATGCTTGATACATTTGCGCAAAATGAATTTTATACACAAAGTTAGATATGTTCCAAAACGTTCTAAAAAATGTTAAATCTTTAAGCACAATGACTCTTTGAATCTCGGAACTTTTAACCTGAAGAAGACTGTAAAATACGGTCGAAAACGTTTGTTTTTTACAATTAAATATTTTACTGGTCACTTAAAGGTGTTGTGAGTCTATTATATATTGTACCAGTACCTGTAAACGAGTGTTTAACCTTTATATATTGTTTTGTCTGTTATCATTGTACAGTCATAGTTTATTTTGTGTGTTGTTTTGTATGATGATCCGAGGTGTGTATTTGTAGTAATAGTTCTTTGGTGTATAATAGTTTATTTGTGTGCAAGTTTTTGATATATTATATTTGCTATTTGGTTATGTTAATATAAGTAGTAAGTTTATGTTAAAAGCTTGCAGCCTAATGTGATATGTTAAAGCATGATATGCATTTCCTACAAATGTTATCTGTAAATATTGTGTCTTTTAAAATGTGCTTCCTGTAGTTTTTTGTATTTATGAAATGATCTTCTATGGCCATCATAAACCCTTCTTTCTCTCTGAAGAGACATTCAAGAGTCAACCAGCAGTGTGATGCTGTTCTGTCAACATAATCCTGGCTGAGATTGTTACAATGCCTACTGTGGAGCTCCTTTCAAGCCCAAGACTGCCAGATAATGTCAGACCTAGATCAAAATCAGTGTTATGTAGGTGTAAGTAAGCCAACTTTTAGGGGAAATCAGTTAATTTCCCAACAGTTATGGTCTAGGGTCCTTTCATATGTGGGTGGTGGCAGCGGAGACAAAGATGACAAGTATCTTACAAAAACCATTTATTGTAACATGAAATAAACTTACACTAAGAAAAAAAAATAGTTTCCTTAAAACAATTGGTTGTTCTGATGTCCTGGACATCGATGTTGTTTCTTGTTTGTCGATCAAAGGTGGCCCCGGGTCAGCGACAGATGAGGAGACTCTGTTGGTTGGTGTCGGCAACATGGTCCGAGTCCATCGTGGCACAGGTTACAAGTTGGGCACAATGAACTAACCATTGACTAATCGTGTGCAGGTGCACAGTTTTCATAGTTTACAGAAAGTGAGTCTGTCCTTAAAGATCAGAGATTATATCAATCTTTGTTCTTTCTTTTGTCCATTCTGATTGGCTCCATGTTCCTTTTTCCCATTTCCCGATTGGTTCCTTGTCTGTCCCTAAGTGAAAGACAAGACCTGTTCAGGTCACGAGAAAGGTCCACTTCGGAGAATCTACCCGACACCATCTGTTAACTCTGGATGGAAGGTGCTGATGGAACTTTGAAACCAGCATTCATATTTTACCTCATTGTTGTCTAGTCTATGATGTTTTAGAATTTTAATGACCTGACACAATGTCCCTTTTTATCCTTAACCTTTCTCCTTTTCAAAATTTTTCTATGTTCTAATTGATTGTATACAAGCACCTTGTCTCTACTAGTCAATGTTCATTTACATCTATTACATCATGTTTGACATTAATATTTTTTTTCTTGTCTCCATCTCATATGACTTGCATGACTAATCCGACCTTTGATCAGTTTTAACAATGAAAGTTTTTCTAGTTTCATTTTAATAAATTTTTAATTCCAACCCATTTTTGGAACCTCACATAGGTTTAATGTACTGTTTTTGTCTGCAAGTGTTACAGCTTTGTGTAATTGTGATGTTCCTTGTTTTTTATAGAAAAATCTCTCGTAGTGACTGTATTTGTTTGTAGTGCAGATTTAAAATATCTGTGAGACCTCATTCTTCCATCTTCATGAGAATGAATCAACCTTTTTATTGATGACTTAGAATGGTGTTTTTTTTTTTTTTTGTTTTGTGTTTTCTTTTACAGTCGACCCCCCTATAATTACGGTCCCTATAATTACGATTCCTATAAAACTACGAAAAAATATACGTATTTTGGAAATGTTGAGTCGGATTAGTGTAGAATCGATTAATTTTATGGAAGAAAACCTTTCAATCAGCCGTAGTCCGTAAACTTACACGTGTTGGGCTGTGATTGGAACGACTTGTAAGAAATCGGATTCCTAATAAATTGGAACGTATCTATATCTTATAGGGGGTCGACTGTATTTTAGTTTTGTGTGTGTCCAATGTATAACTCCAAACAAATATGTCATAAATGTGTGTTTTGCATTCAACTGTGTTGTTAGTACTGAATTTAGTCTGCTGTTATATTCCTTTGTTAGTCTTTGTTTTGTTTGTGCGTGTTTTATGAATAAATATTTGTAGACTCGTTTTTGTATCTTTGTCTACATTGTATCTCAAGTTTTGATTTTCGTAAATAAGTTTTCCTCTATTTGCTAAACGGAAACTAAACCATTGTAATAAGGCCTATTAATAGACAAATTCCAATGTAGACAAAGATACAAAAAAGAATCAATAAAGTAAGGACATAGAAACAAAAAAGAATTAATTTGTAGACTTCACTTTCCTCCATGAATTCAATGTCTTATCCATTTTCAAGTAGAAAATAATTATTCTTTCAGGATGCCTTTTTTTTTGCTTTGCATTTGTCTATGCCAATTCCATTTGTATTTCACTAGCGTAAGTGTGTATAATTTCTTACAAATGGTTTAGCTGTTCTTGTGTCGATGCATGAGTTTTATGACATTAATGCACAAAACAAAATAATACATATTGTGTTGTTATTTTTGTTGTTATTATTTAGTAGTAATTGTAAACTTGTTTATAAGCATATTTATTTCTTCACTTTTAAGATTCTAACAATAAGGAAAAATATCTGAACATGCTAACCCAATAAACATTTTGACTTATTAAAAGTCTGAGAGTAGCCTTATTTTTCCCTGCCTTGAATATTGGCAGGGAGTATGTTTAAAACATAACTTAAACTATATAAACAATTCCAACCAGAACTACCCACTTTTTGTACAAAATACAACATGCATCCAAGGAAAATTTAGCCCTCAAAACCAACATAATCTGATGCAAGCATCATACAGATTTTACATACTGTATTTTAAGGCATATAAGGCAACTTTTGCAGAAAAAAAGCCCTGCATCTTATATGTGAAATTGCCGTTTCCAAAGGCTAATGGATTCCTTAAACAGCCTTCAGCATACTACATGTAACTCAGTTAATATTAATAATATATATTTAATATATAAAATGTGTAATAATGTATAATAATTTGATAAAACTTTCTGTTTATATTGAAAAAACTGTAATTAGATCTAAACAATTATTACTGACATTTTTGTAAATTAATATCATGCTTTTATCATACATCTAATGCAATAATAAAGGTGTCCAAGTCAAATGACAGATTTACAAGCAAATCATTGAAATATTAAGATTTAATTCCATCAATAAAGATAAATCTTTTCTGTTACATATAACAAAACATTAATAACTTAAATACATAAAGGTTTTTAATTAAATTTATATTATTATATATTACCTGTCCAACAGCAGAAACAGAAAATTCTTCATTCCATAATAATTTTTGAATAGAATGTAATAATGTACACAATTCATCCTATTAAATTTATAATACAACAAAACAATATTTGTAATGATTATTGTAATAAAAAATAAGTAAATAAATTCTTTAAATTATTCTCTCTCTTAATTTTTAATTTTTATCAAAAAGAAAAAAAAATTTAGTCACACTGACTAGTAACTCAACTAAATTCTGAATAATCAATAATTTAAAGCAAAGGAATCAATTGAAAAACCACACTAAAATGATTTGAAAAGATATGGATTCCTGTTTCTAGACTTCTGTTACTGACAAAATATTAATTATCAAATTTCATTGTTTACGATAAACAAGCTAATCAATTATTATTTATAAAGCAATATTGGTCTCATTATGATATTATAATACAATGCATTAATTCAATCAATTAATTTAATTATTAGTTGATGAAATTACTTTTAACAATTATTTTTTGATTAAAATTAGTCTAATCAAAAAATAATACGACTTTTAGATACATTTGGTTATTTAAATAAATCTTTGGTTTGTTCTTTATTTCAGTAAATAAATTAAATTATTGATAATTTATTGTTGTAAATACCTATAAACAATAATAAACTTTCTATATAAATTTTTTAATGATAATAAATTTACTTTTGATAAGGATAAAAGCATATTTTGTGCAGCATCTTTATTTCCCTTCTTCAATAGCAACACAGCAATTGCTAAAGTATCTGCAGCAGTACTGGAAAAAATTTATAATTAATTGTTAAAGAAAAATAATAATGCAGTCTTTACTTAAATATCTCAAGCAATCATTCATAATAAAAAGAACAGGATCCTGTTTATACTTAAATTCAATGAATTTAATATATTATAACAATAGTTGTTGTGAATACCATTTTTAAATTTTTAACATTTTCTTGCTAAAGTGTTTTCAGATCAAATTACAAAAGATGTGAAAACCATTAAAATGTAGTATGACAAATAAATAAATAAGTAAATAAGCTGTAGAAATTTTTATTAAAAAGTGAAAGAGGAGACTGAGGAAAAGATATTTGATATATTTCCTAAATTAAACAATCATTGACTGTATAGTATGAAACTTTCATTCTCCTTTTTCCATAAGAATTAAAATAGTATGTTTATTTTTTATTTTTACATGGAAACAAATAAATAAATATTTTATTATAAACAAATATTAAATATCACATTTTTTGTTTCATCCATTAAATTAATCATACTAAATGCTCAATTTCCTGTTAAGAAAACTGTCACCATTATAGAAAAATCCATTAAATTAATCATACTAAATGCTCAATTTCCTGTTAAGAAAACTGTCACCATTATAGAAAAAAATTATACATTATAAATGTATAAACATTTAATGTATTTTTCAATTACAAAAATTAAGCCTTTAACTACCTAAATGTTTTTAAATTTGTTATTTGTTCATATACACTCCATTATTAGTAAGACTAGAAAGAGAAACCATTTAAACTGAATCAAACTTAAAATAGTACTATAAAAGTTAACAAATTTGAAAACTTTTTAACTTTTATTCTAAAAATTACAATATTTATACCACTAAAATATTTTAATTTAATTTTAATACTTCAAGATTTTTCACTTTTATAACTTAAGATTGCATGTGTATTTAATAAAATTTCCAAACTGTGGAAGATAATAAAGAAATAACTGCTGGAAGATAAAAACTGATAATCTTCAGAAAACCATTCTTGCATCTTTTAACATATATCTGTCACACAATAGTGACATTTCATATTTTTGACAATTTATAATTCAAATATCATTAATGAATCTTATTTAATTTTGAATAGTTTGAGTTTTATAAATAAATTTCTAAACTCAAAATTTTAATTCTTCTATATTAATTTCATTTTTTACAATCTAAAAAATCAAAAAATTAATAAAATATGTTGTAAGCAACTTGATACATTGCTGAATGTCTTTTCAAATTTATGTTATTTTCAAATTTTAAATGGAAAATTTTCATCTAAATGGTAAAATAATTCAATTAATCAAAATAAAATCATTAATAATGAAAAAGAATATGAGATAACATCAATTTATATAAGTTTAAAATAATTCATTATTAAAGATTTCCAAATATTTTTTTTACATTACATTGAATATTTTTATATCTTATTCAAGCTATTGAAGTTATGAATAAACTAATTAAATAATTTAATAATTAGAGATAATTTAAATTAGGAGAACTCAAACTATAAGGCCCACTATAAGGTTTTATCTGGCCCTATATTGCTTTTAGACAATTAAAAAAAATTACAATTTAAAATAATATTTTGCTTGTTAAACAATTCAAACTGAAGCTAAGGAAAGTAAGCAATAGGACCATATTTACTTAAATACAGAGATCCTATTTTCTCAGAAAATCAGAAAGTGAATGACTACCTTGAAAAGTACAGATAAGAAAACTTTATAATAAATAATAGTTTTCTTATCTGTACTTCCCAAAATGAATAATATTTGTAATGTATTTATTTTTGTTCTTGAATTTTCTTAATTTTTAATAAAGTTCTATGAATATTCATAGAACTTTATTAAATATTATTCTTCTAATTTATATACTGTATATATATAAATATAGCCAAGGAGATTTCAAGTGGTGACAAGCTGAGTCAAGTTTTCATTCGTCAGAGCACATTTTCTGGAAATAGACTGTTGGCAAGTCACCTGGACAAATTGAGACAGGTATGCCAACTGGAGCAAACCTGACAGAAAGCTCAGCTCTGCCCTGACTGGTTGGCCAATGGATTCAAAACTTAAATATAAGGTAACATTGGAACGAGGAAGAGGAGTCTAGTCTAAGACTGTATAAGGAGAAAGGAATCTGGACTAAAACGTTGTTAGAAGTAATCAAGATGTACGTTGTTAGAAGTAATGGATTGTTGTGTATTTCTGTAAATAGTGTTAATAAACAGACTTAATTTGTGTTCAAGGAGTCATAAGGTGTTCTTTTTGATAGACTGGAAATCAAAGGACACGATTTAAACTTTATATACATATTAACATATATATATATATATATGTTAGGATTATTAAATATGTTTAAATACAGTTTTAGTTTTCAGTTGACAATTTATATATATTCTATATTCAAAAATATGATGTAATCTGATGAACTTTTTACATTCAATATAGCACAAGAAATGAATATTAAGTTATCAGTTTAATTTCTTTAAAAATAAAAAACTCAGAATAATGTTAAAAGTAAGTAAATAAAATAAGTTGATTTCTTCAGCTAAAATCTAAATAATGTTATCTATGACTTTCGCTGTATGAAATATTTAAAAGATAGTAGAAGATTATAATGTATTTCCAACACTATAAATTAGTGTACTTTTCATTTCTAGTTTTAAACGATTTATATATAAAAAGACTATATTAAAAATGCAAAATACTGATATACAAAAATGTTAATTATAAAATCTGAACTCACAAACTTAAAAATAAATAAAATATATTCATGCATATAAGCCAATCATTTTGATAAATAGTTTTTCTTTTTAGATAAATTATAAAAAATATAAAAAAATTATAAAATATCAATATATCAAATTATAAAAAAATTGTCATCTGAAAATTAAAATTGTATATAGATTTACAGGATTAAATAGAAATTTCTGTTTAAATATATTGATCAAATATATATATACAGTATATAAATGATTGGTTATGTTTGATTATACTTCACATTGAAATTGGTTCTTATAAATATAATTTAATTCCTACTTAAAACTTTATAAATGGAAATTCATACATTAACAAAAGTTACATACTTTTTCTTACTTGTAATTCTTTTCTTCAATAATAATATAGCTTTTTCTGAAACAGATTTTAAAAATTTAATTAATTAACTGATAGAATTAATATTCACTATTCAATAAAATGTACAGATTAGATAATTTTAAAATAAATGTTATTATTTTTTTTATATCGTATTATTCACCAAAAAAAATATACTTTATCCTTTCAAACGTGCATTTACAAATTTGCATAAAAATTATTTTATAAATCAATATTTTCTAAAAAACTCTTGAAACAAAAACAATGCTATACAGTTTAAAGAATCAAAACAGTTTATTCTGATTAAACTTTTTCTAAAATATTTATAATTCGGCAAATTAGACTTCACTCCTGCTGGCCAGTGCATAGCTGTGGAATTGTAAGCTATTAAATTTACCTTGATTGAGTTGGCGAAGATTAAGGATTTTTCTTCATCAAGTTAATTATTTCAGATCATAAATAATTGCAATTTTGTAAGTAGTACTAACAAACATTTAATGTTGTAAATATAAATGTTGAGTTTAAAATTTGTAATATTTCAGCTTTTTGTTTTGTAGTCAGAAAGTCCAGTATTGGTATTTTTAGTTTATTAAATTTTTTTTTGATATTTTATGAATTCTAGTGCAAGAGTCATTTATTTGACATTTTGGATCTTGCAAATTCAATTATTTCAAGAGAAACATTTATGATACATTTTAATGAAGTATGCATATAATTTCAATAAAACTTTTGCACTCTCACAAAAAGCATATATTCTTAATGTTATGTTGCAATAATATAAACAGAGTGATTGCTGATTGGTGTAATTTTAAATTTTTGGAAAGGAGTTACAGATATAAACAAAAATAATATTTTCATATTATTGAAACAATTATATAAAAGAAAATGTATCTTTGTTTTTATAATACACTGGCCATCAAAAGTTAAGCATTGATCACAAAAACAACAATATTTTCAAAACCACTTAAACCAATTTATAAACCTTTCATAGAATTATGCATACAAACTTTAGATACATTTGGGAAAAAATGAATATTAACAGAAAAACAAAAGATAATTGCAAGTAACAATAAATGGGAATACAAAAAAGAAGTTTCAATACAAATGTTGAAGTCAATATGGAAACTGACTTATTCTAGCATTATTGCAAGCTTGACAGCATTGAATGATATCTTCAATAAGAAATTGCAAAAACTAAGAAGACAGTGATAGCCATTCACACAAAAAAACTTTGTGATCCGTGCTTAACATTTAATGAACAGTCTATATCAAATAGAATATATTCCACCTTCTTCAGTTAATTCAATATAAAAAATAAAAAATTTTCCAAGACATGTATCTATTCTCAGTTCTACATGCAGATAACTATTTTCTAAAATATAATTTCTTGCTGTATTTAAAAGTAAATGGAGTGATTACAAAACTGTTCAAAATAAACTCTCTAAAATAAAATTTATATAAAGAGTCAGACAATTAAGACAAGATATTTATTTCTAATATTTTAAAATTTTAATAGCTCATCCATAGTATTGCTTTAATTTACAGAGTATTAATTTGTGGATAAAAATTAATACTATAAAACAAAATTTTAAATGTTCTTTACTTAGAATAACATAGTATAACCTTTGTTAAGAGAATTATAACAACCTGAATTCAAAAAAGGATTTTAATAAATAGTCTCAATTTTAATTTCAGCATAGTAAAATATATATACCAGTATATATAAAATACTTAAGTTATTTAAAAATTTAACTAACAAAGAGTAAACAAGAAGAAAAAAGAAATGCAATTTACCATCTTATCAAATAATCTATAAACTTTTTAGAGATTTAAAGATAATATTTGTACAGATAGAGAAACACACAGAAAGAAATATAAAATTAAAGTAATATGCTATTTAAAAAAATTACTTTAGGTGTCACCACTTTATGTATCAATATTTTTAATGCTCACCTAATTTATATGAGGATATTCCTGATAATAAGATCAATTTCCATAAATTATCTGATGCAACCTCTGAATATATATCCAAAATCATCTCAGCAGTTGACTGAAATATAAAGAGCTTATGTAGCTAATATTTATGGAATAGATTTTTTTCCCTAAATAAAATCTGATTTTATTTAAAATTCAAATTTTTTGAGTATCTCTATATAAAATATTCCGTAACTAATATTAATGGTGTAAATGAAATGAAATGCAACAGACATACTATAAATGATGACAAAAGTAGTAAAAATGTTTTTTGCAATATATTTACTGCTAGGATATAGTGTTTCAAAATTCATGTTAAGGACAAATTCCTTAAGAAAAAACTAAGATAAAAATGTCTAATAACATTTTTTGAATAAAGCTTTTATTAAGGAGTTACAGAGGTTTAACGTTCAGTGACATCACTTCCAGAATTTGATGCATGTGAAAAGATTAAAAAAGTATCTATATATTTTTTTATTGTAATCTTTTACTTTCATTAAAATAAATAGTTTTTAAATGAATTTAGTAAATTTTTACTTTGTAAGTAAATTATTACTGCCATGCTGCAGCAGAGATATAAAAAAAAATAAATAAAATTTGCAGACATGGAGAGCTTACGTCAAAGTAGAAGGAAGACATGCTTGCACTAATTATGATTTCTGGCACAAGTTCAACACACAACAGATATTTTTGAGTGTATGTACCAAAATATGTTTTGCAGATACAATATTTGCATAGATGTTGGAAGTCACCATATAAAGCAGCTCTTGATCACAATGCAAAGTGAAACAAATGCTTAAGAAGTATTACACATTTTTATAAAAAGAATGTTGCTTTCAAATACATAAAAATAAAGTACTAAATTTTAAAATGAATCTACTTATTTCTTTTGGAAAAAACCTTTCGAGTTAAATAAAAGAATAAAACATGAATTTTTCCTCATTTGTACAAAAATCCAATAGTGAAGTCACTGAAATGTCTATAACTCCTTAATAAAGGCTTTATTCGAAAAACGTTACTGAACATTTTTACCATAGTTTTTCTTAAGGAATCTGTCCTATAAGTTTGTAACAAGAATTTCAAAATATCCTGTCTAAGATATTATATTAAGTTTTTCATTCTTCGTAATTATCTCTCACATAATAAAAAATAAAAAGTGATACTTGCATATCATTGAAAATAGTATTCTAACTTCAAGATCAATTGTAAATTATTTTAACTAAACTATACAATAAGAGAGCAACAGTTATAAATAAATATTGCTGTCCAAAAATTAACTTTGCAAATTTATATTCCATTTTTGAATATTTAATGTTGCATTTTTAAAAATTTATTCTAATGTTCCTAAATTAAGTTATTTTCTTTGTCGGAAGATAATATTGATAAAATGTTGAAAGTGCTTGCAATGATGGTATAATAAAAACTGTTCAATACCCAATAGACAGTGGTTATATCATTCTTTAATTGGATGTCTAAAAATCTATATGTAAAGAACTTCTAATGCATATTTTGTTACAAAAGTGAGTAAAGAAGTAAATTTAAAAATGAACTACAATTATAATCCATTTTTAAAATATCTGGTATTATTTTCCTTGTGTCATCATTTTTATGCATGTTACATTTTGTTTTGTTCAGACCATTAGGACTAACCGTATAGCATCTAAACAAGAATACTTTTATCATGCTTACAGATATAGAAATTGTAATAAAATTTAAAAACAATTTATATTTCATAAATTTGTCAATTTTAGCTGTTCATTTTATATTAAAATTTTATTTTTTCAAAATTTTAATCTAGAGTATTTTTATCATTATATACATAACTATAGATTTATTTTAAGAATAAATATTTACAACTGTTTAATATAAAAAAATTTACTGTCTTTGAGTAATTTTATTTAAAACAAAAAGCAAATGAAAGTTTTCATGTTTCCAAAAAACATTAATTTTGTATTCTGAAAGTTAACAAACATATTATGACAGTTTTCTTTCATTTCTTTTCATACAATTCATTTTTTTGAAAAATTATTTCAATTCAGCTAACATTATATTTGTATGCAAAATACTGCAGTTATATAATACAGAATAATTAGATAAAAATTAAATTCAGGAGAAAAATTTACAAAAATGATATTTACTTCCAAATAAAATCAAATTACATGTTACTAGCCAAAACCCATAAAAATTTGTAAAGTACTATATTATTTTTCCGACTTTCCAACGATTATCGACACTACTGTGTGCCGGAAATAGCCGTTCCCTAACGGGTACTTTACGCGGATTCGCGTTAGTGTGCCAGGCCTGGACTTTAAGCGTGCACCGAATTAAATAATGACAAAGTTTGTCAATAACAAAATCAAATATTTAATTAAACTTCTATATACAGTATTTAGTAAAAATCAAACAATAATTTATTCAATGAAATTCAACAAGAATCAATCCGACAAACTCAAATCAATCTATTTCTAACTTAATTCTATTCCCCTTTGGAATTCGACAAAATCAAAGAATTAACTTATAAACAATAATTCTTATAAATTAAAGATCCTAATCGTCACCTCAATATACTAGGAACCTATTTCCTCAAACTCTCAAGACTTTCTATAATCGTCGATCCACAAATCGAATAACTTCAAAATCCTATCGGACACCTCTCTCGTTCACTGCTACGAAGCTCACCAAAGCTCGTTGCTATCAGGAATTCACCTCGTTCGTTTTCACTTGAGTTAGAGGCTTTATAGTGTGAGGTGACGTCACAATTCTGAATGAGCTCACTCTCCTCATTTACATAATTATCTGTAACATTAAATTTTTCTCGTTTATCTGGCAGATTATTTTCCGACAATACTTCGCTAACCTTTTACATTATTCTTTTTAACAATTATCGGGATGCTTTATTATTTTAAGGTTTAGCGATTCCTAACTGGGTTGTGGGGTTTCCCCCCCCTTTTTCTCGGTGCGGACTTACTTTTTTCCGCTTGGGAAGCGCAAGTGTGCGCGAGTTTTTCTACGGCGCTTTTCTTTCGTCGGTGAGTTGGTTTTTCTTCTATTTTTAAGTTACTAAGGTGAATGGTGAGGAAACCTTCGTCTTAACTAAACATAAGCCCCAAACAAAATATAATGAAAGCAAAATAAAAGTAAAATAAAAATAAAGCTCAGACTTGGTTCCTTACAAATTATAAATGTGATAAATGAGGAATAAGCATATCAAAAAATTAAAACGTATCTTAAATTTATTATTAATAGTATGTTCATAAGAGCTAATAACAATGTGTACAGTAAAAACAAAACACAAGTTTGCCTTCAGAAAAAAAATTAATTAATTAATAATAATTATTATTGATTAGATTAATTAATTAATCTTATTGATTAATTAATTGGCCATTAACTAATTAAAAGCAACAATAAATAATATGCTTTTTGCCTGCTTATGGTGGGTTCAGTTCTGAAACTTAAACTTTATAATGAAAATTGTTTAAATAATATGAAATATCAAAATTATATAACTAATTCTTTTTTATATTTTGAGAAAATAAAATTAATTTTCTTTTTTAGATTAAACTTTATTAAATTTAAAATTTTACCTGAGATAATTCAAAAGAATTATTTGATTTTAATAACTTGTAATCTAGATATAAAATTAGTATCTTCAAAATATGAATATCTTGATTTGACTGGAAAAAATGATTATAATTAATATAATTATCAATAAAAACTAATTTATATTAAAAATAAATGATAATATGTATTCTGTTGAGTTTCTATAATCTGTCATTCAACAATCCAACACATCTAGTAATCCAACACATTGCAAGGCAGAACACATGAAAGTTTCATGTTACAACTTGTCATTGTATGTGAAAGAGACTGATGTACATGTATACTATTGTTTGTTGTACATGTGGTCAACAAAATAGTCACAATCATGATTAATATGATAATCTGACTTGTGAACCAAATGCAATTTTACTTTATAGTACATACACACAAACAAAATTCAGTAATCTGACAACTGCTGGTCTGATATATGTTGGAATACAGAGACTACTGTATACATATACAGTAATACCCCGACTTACGCGAACCCGGAGTTACGCGATTTTCAAATCGCGCCGATTCGTCTTTGGTTTGAGTGCCATGCAACTTTTGATTACTCACTCCCCCCACACTACTGTTCGGCTTACATATTCGGACGTGTCACGTGGAATCGACATATAGCTACAATTTATTTTGTGTTATTTATTTCTGTTAGTTTTATCTACGGAGACTTGAGAGACTCTACTATGTCATCCAAATGAAGTAGAACTGATTCTTCTGCATCAAACAAGAAAAGAAAAACTTTATCTTTGGAATGTAAAGTTAACATTATGAAAGACTTCGATACAAAAATGAAAATTTGTGAGTTGGCAAAGAAGTTTGATCTACCGGAATCGATGGTCAGAACAATTATAAAAGGTAAAGAAAAAATTCTCGAAGCTGCGAAAAATGCTCAATCTTTAAATTCAAGCATCATTCGTAAACGTCACGGTATTATCCCTGAGATGGAAACAATGTTAAAATTATGGTGTGATAATCAAGTAATTGTGAAAAATTGTATAATAATATAATATGTTATACATATGTATTATCTAAGATTTTATTAAACATTTTTTTTTCTAAATTATTGTTTTTTTTAGTCTCCTGTCCCAATTAAAAATAATTTGTATGTATTTATATGCGAAATTATACCCCGACTTACGCGAATTCGACTTACGCGGTTATCGCTCGGTCCCACCTATCGCGTAAGTTCGGGGTATTACTGTATATATATTTTTGAAATCATATTTTAAAAAATCAAGATTAAAAACAGATTATATTTTTAAGATTAAAGTTACAACAATTTTTCTCTAATAATAGTAATTTAAATTATCATTTTTAGTAAAATACATGTCAGTTATCTCTTTTCATCAAGAAAATACAAATCACATTAAGCAATTTTTTTATTTTATATTACCAATCTTAATTAAATATGTTATTAGTAAAATATTTTATAATTAGAATGTCTGCATTTCTAATCATTTGATTCATGTTCCATTTCATTATGATTATTTTGTAATTTTAAAAACAATTGTATTCAATCTGCAATAATCTAGTAATAAAGAATTACACACTAATTACTGTAACAGAAGAACAACTGTGAAAGTTTTATTTCATTCAACTAAATTTAGCTTACTAGATTATTAAATATCCCAGAAATAGCAAGTAATCATATAAAATATCTAGTAGTATTTTTTATATTTAATATGGAGGTCATTCAAAAGTCCTGGAATTCTATTGACTAAAGCTTGCTAAGCTAATAACCTTCAAAAATACATTTATTTTATAAATATATACTTATTATTTCTAAGCTTTAAAACATTCTTTATAATCAAGTTTTTTCTATCATGTGCAAGTTTGTTTTGGCATGTTCTTTGAGATCATCCACTGTAGTCAATGATCCCAAAGGTCCATTTTCAGTTTAGGGAACACCAGAAGTTACATAATACAAAGTTGAGAAAGTAGGGACTGTTGCATGAATGTAATTTTACTGTTAATGGGCAAATTTTTTCAAGTAAGAACTGCTAAACTGCCATTATTGTGTAATTAAACACCTTGTCATGGTACAGGTTACAGCTGTCCTTTCATTTTTGAATCCACACAGCCTCACACAAATGTGTCAAGACTTCAACATAATAAGCAGCAATAATACTTCTCTCCGAAAATGTAACTTCATGGTGCACATCTCATCACTAAAAAACAATCAACATGTCTTTGACATTAGATTTCATTGTGCATGATTTTCTGGGCTGTTCTACCTGCCATTCAGATAATCCTCTCTTCTCTTAAGATTATAGTCAAATATTCAATTCTTCTCTTCAGTGATAATTTTATTTGGGATGGATATTTAGCTTTTTTGAATAGACTATCTTTAATGATTTTCCTACAATGTATTTAATTGTCAGAAAGCTAGCAAGGAACAAACTTTGTATACATAGAGTATGACATTCCAAAATGTTGGTTCAGGATTGTGCAGTGAGTATATATAGTACAGTTTCATAAGCAATCTCAATAGCAATCATTTACTTATAATTTCACACTATATTTTCACTTTCATAACACTTTTCTCATTCTATAACAGCAAAGAATATTTACTGCAGGATTAATCTAGTGTTTCCTGTCTGTTTTTAAACTAAGTACATCCCTCATAACTGTTGTTTTTTTCTGGAGCATCATTTCTATAAATTTCTGTAACATTGACAGTAATTCTACAGCATTTTTCCAAGTTTGAACACAAAGTTTACTGTAGCATATTCTTCACATTATGTTTTTTTGTCAAACACAACATAATCAAACAGATTGTGATACACAAGTAAAGCAGTTGAACTAGTTCCCATGCAGCATACATATATGAGGGTGAGTCAAAAAGTAAGTTTGTACCAAAACTAAAAGTATGAAACATACAGGTCAATAATTTTTATTTGTTTGAAGGTACAATCCAAGTGATTACTGTTCAACATAATCACCAAGTTTATTTAAACATTTATCATAGTGTGGCATGAATTTTTCTATTCCTTCTTAGAAATATTCCTGTCCAACATGCAATAGCCATTCTTGTGTCACATTTGTGATGTCTTCATTGGAGTCATATTAACAATTTAACAGTCCTTTTAATGGGGAAAAACACATGGAAATCACAAGGTGTGCGGTCTGGACTGTAGAGAGAATGTTCCCATACAGTCCATCTGAATTTTTTCAGTAGGATCTTCGTGATGTCTGCTGAATGAGGTGTGCATTGTAGTGCAAAAGCTTTCTCACTGTATGCTTTCCTCAATTGGCATTGAATTTCAGTGGAGTTACACCTTTTTGCCTATAAGAAACAAGTTTCTGCACAAACTTTCAATTTGGACACTACATCCAAATGATGTGACATCTTCCATGACTGAAAACTGATTAACCTCTGCAGCCATGTCACAACAAATCTGCTATGCCTTATAGCTAGAAGTATTACCAATGTTGCTACCAGATTTCATTTAAATATCATTTATCAACAAAAATTTCTTGCTAATTGCAACTTACTTTTTGATTCACACTTGTATATACTAACAATGAGAATGTTGCTACATGCAAGTCCTGTAATACCTAGTAATAACATTTACTTACTGGTTAAATACACACTATTTACCTACCTAAGAGGATATTTCTTTATAGTCAATATTCCTATTTTTCATAAGAAAGTAAAACATGGACTATTTGATGAGTGAAGTAAAGATGTAAAGCTCATTCATTGGCAGTGACGTCATTGCATTACAACACTATAAAGTCACTGCTAATAATGTATATATAAAAAATTTTGTTGTCACTAACTAAGACTAAATAAATTTGAAATAGCAGTGAGACAACATTTCAGTAGACTTTAAAATTTATTCTTAGGAAGAACACTTCACTTTATATGTAAATCTATTAATATGTAAACTTATAATATGTATTAATGCCTTCTGTAGCTAATGGTGACAGCACATTTACTTCCTCATATTTTCAATTATATCTTTCACTTCATTCAAATGATCAAACCAAGGATATTGTAATTATGTTTATTCTGTACGTAATGAAAAATATATTAAATTTATTTTGTTTCAAAAAAATTTTATATCTGTAATGGAAATCACGTTATATATTTTGGATTGGAAAATATTATATTGGAAATCATGTGTTATTATATTTTGGATTGGATATTACATAAAATGCTAACAAATATAAAAAAAAAAGTTTATAAAATAGATATTTTGAATAAAGATACAAACAACCCAATGTATGTAATAATAAAAATTTATTAAATTAATAACAAATTTATTTACCTGATTATGTAGAGCAATGACACGTTGAATAACATTTTCTATTGCTAATTGAGATAAATTGAAATAGGGAACAGCTAATAATCTGTCCTGTGAGACATCACAACTAAAATATTTAAATATATCTATCTTAATTTACATCATAAATACAAAAGTTGTCAATAATTTCAAAATTAAAAAATGTTTGATAATTTTATTAATGTACAAATTAGGTATTTATTTTACTTGTTAATAAAATTATGTAATAAAACAAGTCAAATTTTTAGTTAAAAATTTATTAACTAAATAAATATAAATAATTTTATATAGAGTTTGTAAGGCGTTGAAAATGATTGCAATGCTTTCTCTGTGCTGCTGGAAAAATATGCAAAGTGTGTTTTCATCTATATGAATCTTACTTTTGATTCAGAATAAATTTAAAAATCTAAATTGACAGTCAATATGAACAATTATATTCTAATATAAATAATATTTTGTAATTTTTCTTATTAGATAAATTATTACTGGTAAAACATTATATATGTTTTATTCAATATTTGTCTGCTATATATAAAATGTCTAATAATACATATTATTTAAAGAATTTAAATTAATCCAGTGGTACCACATACTTCAAATGACTAACTTCAAACACTTCAAAGTTTAAATGCTAAATTCAACAAAAATTTGCTTGACATTCTAAACAATACTTCAAAGTTAAAACTGTGCATGCAGTGAAAAAATGCACTGGAAGTATAAAATAAGCTTCTAAATAAGCAGTACAGTACAATCTTAAATTAACAATAAAGTGTTAAATTTCTCAACTGTTACAATCAAATCATGCATCTATATTAATAATAAGAGTTGTTAAAAATATACAAAAACTTTTTGTTCAACCCAATATAACTTTTTCTTATTAACCATGACATCCAAGAAGTGTGTGGAAGCAATGATGTCTAACAAGTAAGAGGAAGGCTGTGATATTGATGACTGAGATGAAAAAAGGTACTTATCATGAAACATGAAAGTGGTACACATCTGGCAGATCTGAAGACCATGTTTAAGATGCCGAAGTCAATGATGTGCAAATAGTAAATGCAATTTTCATTTTATCATATGGAATTTATGTATTTTATTTATTGTTTTCATAAATTAAAACAATTTATTAAAACGTGAAAACAATAAATAAACTAATGTTTTCAGAAAACATTACCGAAATAGTACAATCTCATGCCATATATTGTGGAATTCTCTGGAGGTTTTGCAAATCCATTTCTTTGAAACAAGTATTATGCTCTATTTTTTTTCAAACTTCCAATCTCTTGCTGACTATAGTTTACCGATCTGGGCCATGATAGTCCGTTCCCTTATAGAAAATTCTCTAAAGAACTTGAAAAAATTTATCAAATTTTAAATAAACTCTGCCATTTGCCTATTACTAACCATCTGAACATTGCTGGGTGCCAACTGAGGCTCTCTTCTTTTACAGAATGTATAAAATATTTTGATCAGTTTTCATATTTTAAATACTTTAATGGTTATATACAGTCCAATTGGCTTTGACTAAAAACACCACAGCATAACTTGCATAACCTTACATGTATTTTCACACCTTTTTTTAGATTGTTCATTTCCCAAAGATCTTATTTTTTTATTGTATTCAGAAAATATGATGAACCTCAAGAACATACTTTATAAAAAATTTACTCATTTTATACATTTACAAATACAAAAGTATTTGTAAACTTATTCTTTACAACTTTTAACCTTTTTTTTCTTTCTCAATTTTCATTTTCCTATCTGATTTAATGTGTTCTAATGTATTTTAATGTTTTTTTCCCTGTTAAACTTTTTAGCTCATTTATTTATTTGTTATTTATTTTATTGTCATGGGTTTTGCAAATTGTTATGCAAGGGATGGAAATCTTTTGTCTCACTCAGACTTTTTCTATTGTAACTAAAATAAATAAATAAATAGTGCATTTAATTGTGTTATTTTTACCTTAAATTATGTATTTACTGATAAGTTTATCAAAAGGGATATTGTTTAGGGTCTGGAAATAGATTAATTCACTTTCCATTATTCCTAAAGAGAAAAATTGGCTGTGGACTTTGAAAGATTCAGAATTCAAACAGTCTCCTGAAACAAATTAAATTCAAAATACAAGGTACCATTGTATTTGTTATTCTTTATTATTTCCCAATTAATCCAATTTTATATTTATATTTATATTTATAAAAAAACTATTATATATTATAAAATAATAATTCATGAGAATTAAAAGTAATTTTTAATATGTTAAACAGTTCCTTAAATTTAGGTATGCATTATAAAAAAACAACAAATAAATAGATAATAAATCATACTATAATTACTTTTCTTTGTTATTCATTCTCTACTTTCAAACATGAATTTAATTACTTGAAATTTTAAAAATATTATACCTTATAAAATGCTCTGCCATTAATGTACATGATGTAAAATAGAGATTTTTTATCTCCTTATCACAGCATTTTCCTTCTTCTAACAACAAGTAACTTCTTAAAATCATATGTGCTTCACTAAGAAGATGAATATAAGTAGAAGGACTTGAATTCTTATGATATTCTCCCATTTCAAACTATAATATTTCAAATCTTAAGTTAATTTCAACTGAATCAGCTTTTAATATTAAACTTAAAAATAATAATTATAGTATAATGATATAGATAATATATACAGTGGAACCTCGGTATACGTCTGCTTTAGAATACGTCCAATTCGGAATACGTCCTGTTTGGACGAAACAAATTTTGCTCGGTATACGACTTTTGTTCGATATATGACTTAATTCAATTATATGCACCATCTATGAACAAGTAGCACTATCGGTGTACTACACTAGACTAGACGTTCGCGGTGCTACGGTTTATAACTTTGTTAAATTTCTTCTGATTTTAATTTGTAAGTAACATTTTATTATTTATTAATCACGAATTGCAAAAGGGCAACAGAAAAATATAAAATGACTAGAATCACAACGGAACTCAAAAAAGAGATTGTTGAGAAATATGAAGGTGGCATGCGTGTTCGAGATTTCACGAGATTTAACTGTTGCATTCCGTATTCCAAGAACGACGATATCGACAATCGCGAAAAATAGACATTATTAAATTTGCTAACGTTACGAAAGGAGTTAAATCAATTTCTAAACAAAGATCGAAGACATTAGATCATGTCGAGAAATTGCTTTTGCTTTGGATAACTGAAAAACAGTGTGCTGGCGACAGCGTATCGGAAGAAATTATTTGCGAGAAAGTTAAAAGGATACATGTTGATCTCGAAAAATCAAGCAGAAACTAGCGAGGAAAGAGAGGTGTTTAAAGCCAGCTATTTTTTTACATGAGAACGGATTAATCATTTTTACGTTACTTCTTATGGAAAAGGTTGGTTTGGTATACGTCCTATTCGGTATACGTCCAAACACCAGGAACGGATTAAGGTCGTATACCGAGGTTCCACTGTATATATAACTCCTATATGCACACTGGGTTGTATAATAAAAATTCCACTTACTTAAGCCTGTAACCAATGTGAAACGATAAAACCGTTTTACCGTTTCACATCAGTTACAGGCTTAAGTAAGTGGAATTTTTATTAGATAATATATAAAATACTAAATAGAAAATTTTTAATTTAATGACAAATAACTCAATCCTTATTTATCAAATAAAATTCAGTTAATACAGAAGCCAAAACAATACTTTATTATGAAAATAACATTTACAAACTCTAAAATTCACCATCAGTTGCAAAATGCATAAGTGTTGGAATAGTAGAATAGTTTTAAATTTAAATCTTTAAGTTTAACCAATAATTACACTTTGCGGGCACATCAAAACAAATTTAAACCAATTTTTTCCCTTAAAAAGTATAGCACTAACCCAATTGAGTTAGTGCTTTCTTTTTCTAGCCTAAATAAGTCTATTTATTTTGTACGAACAGAATAAATTCAACAGTTCTTTTGAACAGATATAACAGTTACTTTGGCTTACTCAGGCTTAAAAAATTAAAATATATTCTAAATCATAATTAATAAACTATGACTGATACTTTTCAATGATAAGAGTTACAGTTAATTATTTTTTATTCTTTGTCAAAATTATACTTGTAATTGTATGGAAAGTAGCTGAAACAAGGCAATACTGCTGTTTCTCCTCAAAACTAGAAGAATTAACTCATTCCTTACAATTAATGAATATTTAAAAAAAATACATAAATCGTTTGTGAAAAACATCACATGCTAAAAAAATCTAAAAACACAGTAGTAATAAACATAGTAATGTGAGGATAACCAGGGGAGTAAAGAGTTTAGTTATCACTCTTTATTGCTTAATTGGCAACCAAGTCCGTAAGACTTGCCCACTGGGTCATAAGATGGCAATAAATTAAAAGTTAAAAAAGGTGCAGAGACAAGGCGATCGTCTCCTGTCAGGCTCCCGACACCAGATAGGAAAGTACTCATGCCCTATCATGCATTTATGTAAAGTTTAAGAAATAAGAGGGCTATTTGATAGCGAGTGGTGAGTTGCAGGTAAGTTCAGAGTTGTAGCGGGTGAATGGTTTGAACTTAGCAAATAAATGAAATCAATAAGTAAACATAACAATTATCATTTAATAGATAAAAGAAATATACTATATACATTGCTCCAAATCAAATACAAGTTAGCATATTCGAACTTAACTTTATGCCACTATTCTTAGATATATTATTATGCCAAGCATATACAGCTAATCTTAAATGAGAAAGTAACAATTTCTATCCTATCCTTGCGAGAAAGAGTTTACAAGTATAATATAAATCATACTAGCTTACAATGTAAGTCAGTCAGTAGTCTTCTTCTGTAGTTGGAGGAGTATGGGAGGTGGATGTGGGACTTTCTTCTTCTTTATGTAAGTGCACAAAGTTAAAATATGTTAAAAGAGACCTTTTTGAACAAAGAGATGTCTTGTATGGCAGGTTGTAATTTCAAGGACTGCCTGTCATCTGTGAGGCAATGTCAAATTTCTATGAAAATTTTATTGCATGGGAAAATTGCCCTTCTTAATACATTCTCTAGACAACAGCATCAAAGGAGACCATAGTTTCTACAGAATGTGTGTTGAGTGGAAAGAGGGTAAACAGACATAGGGCCATCCAAATTACAGATCAGGCTATGTGGGAAAGGAAGTTAATTTCCCTTTCCTTCAAAACGATGAATGTAACTTCCCTTTTCGTAAACAATGTGTAGAGAAATAATATATTTTCTTATACTAATTAACCTAATAAATCCCGATTCTCACAGTAAACTTAAAAAAATTGATTCAATACATTCCTATTTTTCATAAATTAAAGTTATCAAATGATTGTGGCAAAACATTAAGGATGCACCGATTAATCGGTGAGTAATCGGTAATCGGCTGTATTGTCCACTTAGCCGATTAATCGGTATCGGCTATTTCCCCGATTAATCAGTTTTGGTAATCGGCCAACTTTACATTTTGATATTTTTGTTAGAATGTTACATACAATGCTAGCAATAAAACCTAATAAATTTCTGTTGTATATTTATTATTTATTACATGACAAACTGAATATTAAAAAAATTTTACAATTCAAATTATTCCTTTCATCGATACATATTATTAGTATAATATAACGTATAATACTGTATAAAGTTTAAACTTTAAATAAAAAAGAGAGTATTGAATACGTTAAGAAGAGAAATTAAATTTTTATTTGTTTTATAAGTTTAAACTTTAAACATATAAAACAAATAAAAATTTAATATTCAAACTGTAAAACCCTTAAATTGTAATGCAAAAACATGAGAATTTCACCATTTTCAGGGCATAACCTATTTTTTGCCGGCTCATAAATGTTACCTTCAGTGCTGAAAATTTTTTCACTTTCAATGGAAGATGCTGAGGCACTTAAATATTTCATAGCTATTTTGCTCAAATTAGGGATAAATGTAAATATGTTTCTAATTCTTGATCGAAACGTTTGTTCGTCTCTTTCGTTTTTTTTTCTTTTCTTTTTAAAAACATGGTATTCTTCATTCTTTTGTTTACCAGAAGCTAATTCATCAAATAAATCGAAAAAACTTAGAGATTCACCTCCATCTTGATCACCTCCAGAAGTAGAAGCTTCAGAATTTAATTCTTATTGAGATTTTGAATTATCAACATCTAAGCTATCAATTGCCCATATTTTTATTTCCTTTACCATATCCTTTTTTTTGAAATTTCATTTTTAATCTAATAAAAATGACAAGCATAAAGACTTGTTTTCTATATCTGCTGTAAATCTTTTTTTTTTTTTTATTGAATTTTCTAGTTCTTCTGTTGTGGTATTAATGCCACTAAAGGAACTACTGATCTTTGCTTTTGATAAGAATAATTTCAGTCTCTATTGTGGAAATTATTGAAGATGAAGTGGCTTCTCGTTTGCTGTCTTTCCACAGTAATTTCTTTGAATGGTTTTACAAGTAGAACAATTTTTTCAACAAGAGACCACTGATATGGGCTCAATGTAGGAATTTTATTATCTGTAGCATATGTGACAAAGGCCTTTTGCTGTTCCAACATGTAGTATGTAGAATTCCAGCGAGTAGGAACATCTTGAATTAATTTGTGTTTCTGCAAACCTAACTTTTCTTGCAAATCTTCCAATTTGATTACAGCTACAGCAGAATGATTAACATGTGTGACAATATTTCTATCAACTGTGATTATAGTTTTCACATCTTGTTCAGAAAATATGCATTCGTTTAGTGTCAGCTGCAGCATATATATATAGCATGATAATGCTTCTAAGTTGCAATTCCTAATTCAAGCTACCAGATTTGCTGCAGAAGCTCTTAATACTAAGAATATCTTATCACTTGTCAACTTATAGTGTTCAAGAACAATTTTTAACTGTTCACTAATTCGTGTAGCTGTGTGGGAACCTTCAAAGGAAACAATTTGCAAAACAGCTGTTTCCTGCTGAAAATCATCATTCAACCAGTGGGCTGTTACACTTAAAAAAGGAGAATTGTTTGTACTTGCTGTCCAAATATCAGTGGTTAAAGAAATATATTTTGTTTCTGTTAAACACAGAAACACTTCAGCTTTTTAAACAATGTCGAAGTTTCCATGCATCAACAATTAAGTGTTGAGATTTATTTTAGAAACAAAGGAAGAGATTGTTGATTTTGTGAGGATATTCGATCGTCTCTTGTTTACCTGATCTGAGGGAGATGGAAACACCAGGTGGAGAAAAATGGATTTTTTCCACATTATAATTAACTGTATAATTAACTCCAGGATCTCACACTATTAATGCAATAAATTATTAACACTAATCTGCTGATTAATCGGTATCGGCCGATAATGCATGGCCGATTAATCTGTAATCGGCCATTTTGCTTATCGGTGCATCCTTACAAAACATTTTAAAACAAATCACTTCCACTTACCAAATCAGTTAAACAAAAACAACTAGTATCAACTGACAAAATTCTTGAAACTAACCAAAATTCAATAATATAATACTAGTATGAAGTATAAACAAAAATTAACAGCAATTATTCTTACAGATAATGCAAAAATCATTTTTAAACAAAAACTGAAAAGTTCTAAGTTATTCTAATGTAACATTAGTTAATGAATTAAATGGTGAGTAACACGTGATATAACAAAACAAAAAACACATACAAACTTCAAAGTCAGTCCATCAGTAAAAATATTAAAAAGTTCAAATGTTTTCAATCAACTCCATAGATCTTTAGAAAAAGTTGAGATCCAACATGGAATGCTTGAATTCTAAGATGGAAAACTTTTGAACTTTTTAATATTTTCACTGCTGGACTGACGTTGAGGTTCATATGTGTTTTCGCTTTGGTTTCTACTATCCAGTTCTGAGACTGAAGTGTTCTTAAAGTGATATATCTCAGGAATAGAGCAATTAAATTACATTCTGGATGTACTGAGCTTTAATTTCTTTCTTTGCACCAATTATACAACTCAGTGTTTTCAATGTTTGTTTGAAACATAAAGAGGTATATATATTTTAACATTTTTTCAATTTTTTTTTTATGTTAATAAACACTTAATCCTCTATTAAAGGAAATCTGACAAAATGGAAATTCTGAGTGAAATTCTAATACAGTAAATGGAAATTTACTTTATTAGAATTATATGAAAATTTCAACAGATAGATACATTAAGAGTATACAAACACAAGAAAGCAGTTAAGTAACTATGCAGTTTGACATAATTCTTGCACTAGCATCATCTGAATATCACATCTGCATCACCATCATAATAATAATAATAATCATGAACAAACAAATAATTATGTATTTATTGATGAATCAATAAATTATTTTAATACTTTAATAAAACCATTTACTTGTTTTATAAAATGTATTTCTTTATCATTTGTACAGTATAGTAATAAATTATATTATAATCATCAGTCACACTTAAGAGTTTAAATATAAAATTTTTCTAAACTTCATTTGAATATTTTTGCTGCTTTTATTTTCAATTTCTTCAAAAATCCTTATTTTAAACATTTTGGCACTATATTCTTTCTTTAAAGAATACAGTATCAATATAAAATGAGAACAAAAATATAAAATACAGGTATACCTCGCCTTATGTCGGTAATTGGTTCCAGGAGAGGCGACTTAAGTCAAAAAACGATGTAAGTCAAATTTACTTGTCTCTGAACTTACTTGTCACTAGGCTAAACCACAAATAACTATTCCCAGTTCTGTATTTTATTTATAAATGCATTTGTAATATATTGTTAATAAGAATCTATTTTAAGCTTACAAACAAATAAATTTTACTTTTTAATATAGTACAGAAAAAGTAATCTAAATTTATGAATTCATGTACATACAGTACATACTTGTAAATGTACTGTACGTACATTTACAAGTATAGCAATGTTTACAATACATCGCAGACTCTTTATTTNAAACAAATAAATTTTACTTTTTAATATAGTACAGAAAAAGTAATCTAAATTTATGAATTCATGTACATACAGTACATACTTGTAAATGTACTGTACGTACATTTACAAGTATAGCAATGTTTACAATACATCGCAGACTCTTTATTTGTGAATATGGTTTGCTCTAAGACATTATAAAATAAGATGATTTTGTAACATTAAATAACAAATACAGTTATTAAAATTATCTTGCGACAGTAGAAAATAAACTAATTTATATTAAATTTACCAATATCGAGTGGTGCTGACAATGACGCCAAATGGTAGATATTAAAACTACCGTGGAAAACACCAATATTGAGCACTTAAAGACCACTAAATAAGATGACAACGCAGTCACAGATGTTTTCATGTTTCATTCTCTAGGATTTATGATGATTATATTAACATTCACTGTAAATTTACATATTTTAATATGATTTTATGTGCTTTAATGCTTTTCTAGTGATATTATGACTTCATTATTTGTGGCGGACAGACGTAAAGTCGAACAAAATGATTTAAACTTGATTTTTATTTTTCCATATATTTCTTTGACAAATGACGTATAATCAAGAACAATGTAACTCGAGGTATACCTGTAGTGATAAAGTAAGCTAATTTCATACATTTATGAAATATAGTATAAGAATTAAGAATTTAGGATCATTTACTTAGTCACAAATAAATATTTGCTCATGATAATTTTATTATTAAACACTGACTGCTAAACAAAATGAATTTTGATCTTTATTTTTCAGAATGCAAAACATTTACAAAGACATGAATAAATTAAAATTCTAATTGGTATTGAAATATAACATACACATGAAAATATATACAAGGTAAACAGTACAATCAATGGCCATTTAAGGAAATTTTTATTTTGAAAATTTTATGAGAAAACAGAAAGATTAAATCAGGAAATATTATACATGATACTGATGAATTCATTTTTTTACAGCTTTTCTATTGCTAACATCTAGAAATTACAAATTCTAACAGCTTAATTCAAAATGTGCTTGTTTCATAAAAATGAAAAAGTCTACACTTATTGGTCAAACACAATGACAGAAAAACCTACAGACTATTTTGCTACTTCTGACAATAAAAACTTGTATTAATATTGGTGTGTAATATTTCCAGAATAGCTTTTATAGAAGTCTTATTAAGGAGATATACATTTAAAATGGCCAATTACTGTACTGTTTACACTATATATATAAAAGTTTAACTGTAAAGTAAAACTTATTTCATATTACCAAATCCCAATAAAGCTGTTGTGGAGTTGGTTTTTTTAAAGAATATATAGTACAGCTTGCACCATCAATAGACCTAAAAAATTAATTTAAATTATTACAATTATAAATATTTTTATTTTAAAAAATAATCCTCTTAAAACAAAAAAATTGCATTAAAGTTCATATAATATTTTGACTAATTATCAATAATAGAGGAAATAGCTTCAATAAATAAGAAATTTTAAAATATACATGCAAATGCTTTGTTAGAAACTGAAAAACATTGATGTTTTGGAATCATAAAACATACTTTCAGGAGTAAATAACTGTAGCAAATTACATCATTTCTATTGATCCTTCATCATTTTAATTATCATGATTTCATGCAGATAAACCATGGGCTATCTCTATTTGTAAGAAAATAAAAAAAAATTATATTTTCTAATTGTAACTTGCAATTGTGAATTCATCCAACAGTTTTTCTTTTATCTAACTTTACCTAGAGCATCTTTTAAAAACACACAAAAAAAAAATCCTTTGCACAATTTGACAATATTTCTGTAGAGCAAATGCTTTTTTGTTTTGTTTTGTTTTTTTGTTTTTTTTAAGTTTATGTTTTCATTAGCTATCACAATTTTTTCCAATGATAATACCATCTAAACTGTACACCATCAAGTACTCAGAAGTATGCAACAAATGACAAATAAAAAATTTTATTTCCATACTAGCAATTTTTTGCAGGACAACTGCCAGTGTAGATTATATGCCACTGCGATTATCTATACAAAATTATGATATCTTCTATTGATTTTTAAACTGAAAAGTTAGCAAAAGTAACATTGGTATATTGCTGACAAAAATGTCTTCATCTCAAGACATTTTAATATATAGACAAGAAATTTAATATTTTAAAATTTCACATCTCTTCAAGACTGCACTTTCCAACTTTTTTTCATAAAAGATGTTTTTTAGATTACAATATGTTGACAATTTTCTTTCTGTTATTTTATTTAAAAAAAATTTTAAATTGTATAATACTTTAAAAATACATTAAAATTATTTCATAATTTAGAATGTAGGATTTTAACATAGCTTACAATAAAAGGTCAATGGAATTTTCAGTTGCTACAGTGGAAGTAATTAACAGTATGTTCTTTTAATTATTATTATTTATTTTCATCAATTTTATAGACATAAAAACAGTAATAAACAAAGACAAATATTTAACTTCATAACACAGGGATGTATAAAATGTACAAATCACCAACCAATCAACCAGTGTAAATAACATTTAAGTGACAAATGTTTCCATTACCTCTTCTAGGCACTTCTTCAGGTCTCTTGTTTAAGAAGAGACCTGAAGAAGTGACAACAAAAACGTTTGTCACTTAAATGTTATTCACACCGGTTAATTGGTTGGTGAGTCATACGTTTTATAAAGACAAATATAAAAGTAAATGATAATAATAATAATAATAATAATAAATAAAATACAAATACAATATTTAGAAATTTCAAGTTATTAAATAAATAGAAAAGGAAATCATAACAATAACTAACAGATTATCCCTATTTAAAAAAATTAAATAACATATAATTTAATTACTCTGTACTGGATATTGAATCATCTGTTGTTGAAACAAGAACCAGGTGATTTTCTGAAAGAGCAAGCTGTTCAACTCCAAGAAATGGTCTTAAACCAAGAAGACAAACAGCTTCTTCACTATTTGGACAAGACTATGAAAACATAATATAACCAAATTTTAATACATATCATTTCACTTATCTAAATCAAATTTGTAAATCTTAAAGTACTTAATTTAAGTTTTTGGTTTAATATAACTACTACAAGGTGATTCAGTTGAAATGCTATATTTTGATACTAGTCCTGCAAAGTAACTATTAGTGCCACGAAAATAAACGAAAAATAAACGAGAAAAGTTAAAATTTTGTTTGGTAGATGGCACAATCAATGCTTGTTGTAGAGGTATTAAAGAAAGGTGGCTGATTGTAAGTTGAGCATTTCACAGAAAACAAAGCTGTTTAAATAGTTTAATATCAAATAAAGTCAATTATTGTAGTGCTAAAATGTTTCAAAAAAGAATTTAAGTGTGCTTGGACATCAGATATGAAGTCAATCTGGCAATAGGTAAAACAATTTGGCAAAATTGACAATGTTGAAGATCAGCATAGGTTTCATCAGATGGCAACAAAGAAAATGTGTGCGCTAAGCAAGTGTGCAGAAAGTTTGAGGAAAAATCACTTCAAAGGCTATTGGATGAGTGTGAAATTTCTTGCACAACATACTGACAGATAGTCAGGAAGGATCTTCATATGTTTCCATATAAAATCAGGTATTGCAGACATTGACTAAACTACTGCGGATCTAGACTCTGAATCATGTATTTGACAAATCCATGTGCATGAAACTTTGGCAAAGCCTGGAAAACATATTTAACATATCCTAAAATGAAATTTGAACCTTTCTCTTTAATTTTATGTTTTGTTTTTCTCATGATACTAATACTTATTTTGTGGAAACAGTTCTAAAATTTGGAATTTTATCTGAATCATCTTGTACTTCAAGATCAAAATCTTTTCAAGACAACAATAAATTAAAAGTTAAGAGTTAAAATTTTAATTAAAAACAAATACAAATGATTTTTATTTTTAATAAAATTATTAATATATGTGATAAAATGATATAAAAATATTTTATAATAAACCAAATACAATAGAGCACCTTTTATATGTTTCACATTTATACATCTTTATCATTTATGTCAATTTGTAAATATAAAAAGTTTCAGCCTGTCCAGCATGTTTTTGGCTATTTATGCAGTCATCATTAGAAACAAATATATAAAGGAATAATTTTTAAAATTTTAATTCAAAAGTATTCCAAATATGGATCAGTGACATACAACTACAATAACAAAATTATATAATACATAATAATATATCATAAATATACCATACAGAGATAAAAACTATACAGTAATTTATTGTTATACAATCAATGAATCCCGTGTTTATTATTGTTTATATTTTTTATGGTATATTATTATGTATTATATTAATATATTTTGTATACTTTATTATTATTATTTATTTATGTTATTGCAATTGTACATCACTGATCCATATTTGGAACACTATTGAATTTAAATTTTAAAAACTATTCCATTATATGTTCATACCTGATGATGACTGCATAGATAGCTGAAAATGTCAGAAAATTAAAAATTTTTGCTGAAACAGGCTGGAACTTTTTATTTTTACATTTATTCCAGTTAAGAAATTTTATTATGTCAATTTGTGTTGATCTCAAAACCATTTATATTATATTCCTTTCAATAGTGAAGAATTTCATTCATACATTATCCAACTGATAAAGATAATAGATATGACATTATTTTACAAAATGTATTCAGAAGTTCTAGAACACATTCTTTGTTCTATTGTCACACACCTTTCCCATATTACTAAAATTAAATGGCATAAACTTGCTCCACCAAACATATTTCTCAGAAAGAAAGGATCAGAAGTAAATTATTTGCAAACAGGAATAATGCTCTCACAATAATGTCTACAGGTTTGTAGTATTCTCTTACAGCAAAAGAGTCCATAAACAAAGAATTATCCTTTTATAAAACAAGTTTATTTCAGAAAGTATTCCAAGTACAATTCTTAACAATTCTAATGTAGAACTTCTAACAGTTCTTAATAGATATTATAAAATTTTAAAAATTTATAACCAGGCACCATATAACAAGTGACATTTAAGTTTTAAATAAGCAAAAATCACTTTGGAATGTACTGCTGTTATTTAAGTACAATATATGAATTACATCTACTTGATCACTGCTCAATGAAACTTTGAAGAAAGATGTTCAATAGAAAAGTATTACTATTATAGTAAAAGAAAAAATAAAAATAAAAATAAACTGTAAAATCATTCATTAAAAATAATATTAATAAAAAACTAATAAGTTCATCATAAAAATTATTAGTTCTGCATCTTATGGTACAACTTGACTTAAATTTCAATTATATGTTTTTTTTTGGTTTGTTCCTTGAGAGATATATATACAAATGGTGCTCCACAATAGTATAAAAATAATCATACATTTGATGAAATAGCCCATCTAACTTAATGTTAAATAAATACAATGCTACAAAAGTTTATTGTTTATTCAATTAACCCATTGTACATGTAGTAAAGTTTAGAACTTTGATACAGTATAAACAAAAAAAAACAAAGTAAAAAAGTTAAAAAAAATAAATAAATAAAATTTTCACTGTATTATTAAGGCTTCAACAGTTAGAATACATAAATAAACAACAGAAAATTAAATTTAACTTTACAACTGTTTACAGGAACATGACAACTTTAAATTTGGCATGTAATATTAAAATAACTACAGTAACATTTGACTAAGATGGGATATGCAAAGATCCATTAGAGTATAAAAAAGAGACATGAAGAGTGCAGAGTGTATTTCAGACAGTGGTTCCAAAACTTTTTCTGCTAACATCCCTTGGTTCCATAAATTTGTTCCAGCATCCCTAATCTTACCACACAAAAGTTTATTTTTATAATATTGGTTTGCATGACTAACTAAAAAATGTAATAAAATTCAAGTAGCAATTAAACTAAATATTTAATATCTTATTAAAACTTGGATTATTTATTATTTATTCTATAAACTGATAAATTTAAGGATTTCATCAATTCCTGTTTGTAAAAGCAAATAACCATTTGCCCAACAGTTTGTAATAAATTTAATATCTACTGTACTTATCTACTTCACTAATAGTAAGTAGTTATAATTAATATGTGGAATGAATTCTAAATAATGGCTAATCTGGCCATGGCACCTCTGGGTGCTTCAGCACAGTTTGAGAACTACTGATTAAAGGTATGATTTCTAAATAATGTGTAATTTTTACTTTGATTGTTAATGTCCCTGAATATTGGTTTCTGGAACTTAAAAGTGCTACAATGATAAAAATATGAACTCTAGAAAGATAGTTTTGGGTGAATTAGATAGATGTTCAATAGTTTATAAGGAATGTTTTTATTTCTGTTTTGCTAAAGATGACATTTCTATAATGATGAAAATAATTTCAATAAATATGGTAATACATTTTTATTTTAATTAAAAAGTATTACAGATTGTTTATATATTAGTATTAAGTATTTTAATTTTTTGTTAGAAGAAACTAAAAATAAAACTTTATACTTACATTTCCAAGATTATCAATATTTTCAATATGTTGAATTATTTTATGGCTTAATCGTGAAGTATATGTTTCTAGACCAGTCTCAGTTAACACATGAATTAATTCTGGTTCTACAGCAACACTTTTCATTGATGCAGTGAATGTATATTGACAAATTAACTGTGGATTTGTCATCACATCATATAAATAACCAACTTGTGATCCACAGAGAAAGCAACCTAATCCTTTCAATTTATGATATGATGGGGAATGTAATGGTGAATTACTAAGAAAGTATGACTCTGATACAGCAACAGCAGCACTTAAAGGATCCACCATTAATCTATTAAATTTATCTACAATGAAAATACTATATATAAGTATACAAAAGCCTAATTTCATTACAATAATAAATTATCAATTCAGTTAACTTCTCATTTTTAGCTATTTAGAAAGTTTCCTCCAAATCACTATTTCTTGATACTTTTAATGATTAGATAACTTAGAATAGTGTAATTAAATTTAGAAGTCTAGGATAAAATAGTCTAAAAAGGAATTTGAACTTACAATTTTTACTCAAGTATGCAAATATATTCTAATTATAATAATAGGAACACTAAATCAGATACATTTAATTTAGAATAGTACATTATTCCATTTAATGGCTCCTCAAGCTGTATTTGATTAACCATACCTTGCATATTCCAGTATGGCATATAATTATAATAATTAGACTAAAAATGGCATTCTATTAACTTTAATAGTTACAGAATTATACTGTATTACTTATTAAGACTAGCTATTACTTAATTATTATATTTTATATTTCTTATTAACTATCTTTTAAATACAAAAAATATATTATAAATATCACTTACAAAACCAAAACTCCAACTTGCAAAACATTGAAAGAAAAAGAAATGTTGAAAATGTTTGTTTTAGTTCAACATTTTGTTTTAAAAGCTGGAGTATTGGTTTTGTAAATGATATTTATAATTTAGCAGATAGTGTAATTATTACAAAAAAATATATATATAAAATCATAATATTCATAATACAAATTAATTAAACATACCTTCAACATAAAATGGACAAAGGTTTAATCCCTGTAATCCACCATGATCTCCATTCTCAGGAAAGTATCTGTAGAGTAATGTAATCACTTGAGCTTTACTAATAGTGATGTTCTCACATGTCTCATATTTTGGATTAATTTTTACTTCAACATAGCATCCTGGAATATTAACTACAGGACCACAAATTTCATTATTATAAGGTTTTATATTACCTATCTGATTAATTTTCATTATACTAGGAAGCTGAATAGTTACAGGAAAAGAATTTTCATGAAGTATAGAAGATAACTGTTGGCCATTATTTGTGCATAAAGTATCAAAATATGTTTCAAAACACCATTCAATACAATCATCTTGATTATCTGTTTTAAAATTATTATCAGATTGAATAGATTTATTTTTTTCAGAAATTCCTGAAGATGACATATTTTCTGAAACATCTGTAGGGTCTTGAATTACATCAAAAATAACACGAAATACTTGAATTTCATTTGTTGACATGCAAGCAAAATAATCTTCAACTAAAGTCATTTCTTGAACAGGGAAATTAAGTGATATATCCATTAAATGATCAAAGTCATGAAATCTCTGTTTTGAAATGTCATGTATTTTTAAATTATATGAATATACACTAAGAACTTTGCCTTTGCCAATAACAAGTGATGCTGTTTTTTTACAACAACATATAGTTAGGGCCATTTCATCTAAGGGTAGTTCAACCATTTCTAACTGTCCACTACCTGACTGACTACTGGGTGTAACACATCCTGCTATGCGAACTCTCATAGGCTGACCTTTCATATCAATCCACCAGTTCAAATATACTCTCACATAGGTAATGGGATTAGAATGTCTTGAAGATTTCCTTTCTAATGTTGCGACGTAATTACCTAAAAACCAAGCATTTTAAATACTTATTATTTTAATAATTCTCTTAATTTTCAAAATTTTCACTTCACAGTTCTAACAAAATATGCATAATTGGGATGAGTTATAAGTAATGTCATTCTTTAATGAATTTTAACAGATCTTATTTACATTAAATATTTATTTGATTAAATATACAATGTCCTTCACTAAATATGGCATTTTTTTTTATTGATCTAAAATTTGTTTTGATGTCTTTCTTATAAAAATCATCAGATATTAATTTGAAAAGTGTTTCTATGTACTTCTGTATAGCTTCTTTTGAATTAAAAACTTTTTCCATTAAAACTGCATTGAAGAGATCAAAAGAGGTGCTTAATCTGTAGTGCCAGATCATTTTCCAATTAAACTCTTTCCAATTTTTGTTGGGTGGTTATTGCAATATACAATTGAGAATTAAAGAGCAAAATAAAGCTCTTTCTGTTTGTCAATTATGGACATTTTTCTTAGACTGTTTCACAAAATTTTTTCAATTGCCAACATTATAAAGTAACATTTACTGTTTCATTTAAATTCAACAACTCAAAATACAGTATTCTTCTCATATTCCACCACAGCAATACCTTTCAACGATAAAGACCATACTTTGGTTCTTGAGCTGGAGTATCTTTTGAATCTAACCACTATTTTTTACAAATGACATTAGCATATAATACTCACTCCTCATTACAGTTATGATTCTGTACAAAAATGGGGTTTTCTGTTGTCTATTAATTAAGAAGGGAAACACATCGATAATCAACTCAGATAATTCTGTTCAGTAAGATCATGTCCACCCATATCCACATTTGTTTATCTTTCCTATTTGGTGTAACCACCTAAATGATATTGATTGGAACATGAAGTTTTTAGTTTTGTTTTGCAATTTCTTGTCCAAACAATTTTGGGTCAGTTTCCACTACTGCAACAATTTCAGCATTTTCTAAGCCAGATGATCATCCAGAGCAAAGCCCATCTTCAAGAATGAAATCCCAATCCTCAAATTTTTTGAACTAATGCTGTCATTTTCTGATATTAAAGTTTCACTGCCTACACACTACTTGTTTGTTGTTGTAACTGCAATTTTATCTTTTTTAAATTCATATAACATTACTTGTCTTAAGTGTACTGTTTGCTGCATAAAGGTTTGTACCTTTATGCAGCACGAGCACGAGCAGAAGTTGAGCACATGCAACCAATGAAAACAATGCTTAGAAAAATTGACACTACTTATTGACTCAACCCAATAATTCAATTTTAACTTACCAGCATCACAATAAATTACTTGTTTCACACGATCCACAGTAGGAAATGTGTGAAGGATACGACCTCTATGATCTAAATCACGCACTTCAATACTATGATGGAGTGTTGCCACTAATAATTTTTCCTGAGCAGTACATAGTGCTACAGGTTCAGAATCTGATAAAAATACATCTTGGGACAAGAAATGATGACATGAAATTATTCGAACCATTCCTGATGGAATACCAACTCTATCTTCAAAATTTCTCTTATTCATTATCTATCTTCCTGTAATTGAAAAAAAATATATAATGAAATAACAAATGATCGCCTGAAAGATTGGGTTAGAATTTGGCTAATTAAATGATTATTATAAAGCAATTTGACACTAGAGGGAGGCATTAGGTGCCATCTCTTGATTAAATTAATAATTATAATTTTAATAATTTATTAAATAAATTTAGAACCTTCTGGAATAAAAGAAAGATGTTAATTATTTATATATTATTTATAAAAAAATATATGTAACTTGTTATTTTATAAAATACAGGACAATGTTACAAAGCAAAACTGCATATACATATTGTATGTAGAATTGATTCTATTTGTTTATATAAATAAAAATAAACTATGTTCATGCAATATTGTAATAATTTTCTTTTTAAATTTATCTATATAGTATAACCTCCAAATAGTGGACACCATCGAGACTGAGAAGTTTGTCTAGTAGAGTTGTCCGCTATTCGGAAGTGCCATACATGCCAATAGCAATGTTGTATTTTAACCCAGTCACTATAAAGTGAAAATACAAAGCATTACAAAAACATTAAATTACCTGTAAAAATCACATTTTAATTAAATGGAACATATGAGGACTGTTTGGAAAGTTCACAGCCTCACAACAACAAACAACAATAATGTTAAAACTTTTTATTTTTCAATGTGGTCTCCTTTGTTAGCAATGCACTTATTCTAGCAATGTTCTAGCTTTTTTATGCCATCACAATAGGTCGATTTGTCAAGGTGTGCAAAATACTTGTTCACTTCAGAGTTGACTTCGTCATTTGAGTGGAATCTCTTTCCAGCTAAGAATTTTTTTAGTTTTGGAAAAAGGTGGAAGTCACTGGGGGCCAAATCAGATGAGTACGGTGGATGTAGAACTAATTGGAAGCAAAGTTTGTTTATCTTTTGTTCAGTGATTCTGGTGGAATGTGTAGGTGCATTATCGTGGTGGAACAGAACCTTTTTCTTCTTCAAGTGCGGCCTCTTTTCTTCAATTTTTTCAAAAGTTCACAGTAATAAACAGCATTGATGGTCTTTCCTCTTTCTAGGTAGTCAATAAAGATGATGCCTTTAGCATCCCAAAAAACTGAGGCCATCACGTTCCCCACTGATGAAACTGTCTTTGCCTTCTTTGGTGGTGGTGAACTGTGGTGTTTCCATTGCTTCGACTGTTCTTTTGTTTCAGGAGAGTAGTAATGGATCCACGTTTCGTCAGTAATCACAAACCGATGCAAGAAATCCTGTCGGCCGATTGCAGAGACAGAGTTTACATTAAACGACGTTTACACATTGGCTCTTACTTACTTCGCTATTACTCCCCTGTTTTAGGAGTCGTTCGGCCAATCGGATTATTTCTTCGTGACGTCAGAAATGGTCGTCAGCTATATTCCGAAAGCTTAAGGCCGTCAAAATCATTGTTCGGCAATTAATGACAATCCTTTTCTATTTTGTTATTTAATTTTGTTGCCAATACAATTTAAAATATGAACAAATCCATATTTAGAAAATTTATACCGAATTTGAAATTCGTCTTCGGAATAGATTTTTAAGGAATTATTTCGACATCTTATTACTGTCGAAATGAATAATTTTAAATATTTTATTATTAATATTACATTTTTATATCTATAAACAGATTTCTGTAATTATTAAAATTGTCTCGTTTGTTTAACAGTACAACGACCCCGAAATGCATTAACGTTTTATAACCGACACGATACTCAAATTGTAAATAAATGCATCTGATTTAATTGTAGTTTTAAGTCTTCACCCATTTGAATATCGAAATTGGAACATTTAAAACAAATTTAAAGTATTTCATTTTGTTGTTTTTGTTCCGAGCAGTTAATTAATTAATGAGTAATTTTGTCGATTCGTACCGTTTACAACATTTATCAAAGAAACGATGTCTGTTTTTATCTAAACTTTTCCACAAACAAAGCTACCACTCGAATTGAAAAGCCCTCTAAACCTGCTGTCGAGTGAGTCTAGAAAATAGGTCAAATAACTTGTTTCTAATCGCTGTCTACAAGACAGCGATTAGAAACAAGTTATTTGACCTATTTTCTTGACTCACTCGACCATTTCTGACGTCACGAAGAAATAATCCGATTGGCCGAACGACTCCTAAAACAGGGGAGTAATAGCGAAGTAAGTAAGAGCCAATGTGTAAACGTCGTTTAATGTAAACTCTGTCTCTGCAATCGGCCATGTGAGTTTTTCTGGTAGAAGTCCAAACACTCCTTTGACATCAAAGTGCGAACACATTTTTGCTCGGCGGTCAGCAGATATGGCACTCACCTTGCTGAGACCTTCGTCATACCCAAATTTTCGGTTAGGATGTGGTGCACTCAGTCGACAGAGATGCCTGTTGTCTCAGCTATCTCACGTGTTTTCAAATGGCGATCTGCTAACACCAAATCGTAAACTTTGTCAATATTTTCTTCAGTGACAGCAGTTGATGGCCATCCACTGCTGCGAGGGTCATCTTCCACACTCTCTCTGCCAGATTTAAAAAGGGCTGTCCGCTGCAAGGGTCATCTTCCACACTCTCTCTGCCAGATTTAAAAAGGGCTGTCCATTTTTTCACAGTGGTGTACGAAGG
Organism: Centruroides sculpturatus; assembly: GCF_000671375.1. Taxonomy (NCBI): domain Eukaryota; kingdom Metazoa; phylum Arthropoda; class Arachnida; order Scorpiones; family Buthidae; genus Centruroides; species Centruroides sculpturatus. The sequence goes on from NW_019384462.1 coordinate 771,518, forward strand.
GCAGACTCTCCCAAAACTTCATCCATTTCAGCATTGATTTGAGATGAGGTCAACCCTTTTTCCATCAGGTATTTTATGACTGCACAAGTCTCTGTCTTCTCCATTTTTGACAAAGCAAGTGCACTCTGACTATCTGCTAATCTGTCGTGGCAAAACTTTACGACAAACCAAGCGGAAATTGGTATTGTATCTTTAGCAAAGATGGCTGAATTACTCCCACCAAAAATTAAATTGATCGAAGTGCTGCATATAGGCAAGGCCATGAACTTTCCAAATAGTCCTCATAAAAATTATGACAAAACACAAATGTTGATTAAATACTAATTCATCAAAAATGACCTGAGTAGTAGTAATGAAAAAGAAAAATAAACTGCTTTTATGAACAGAAGAGTTTAGACAATGAGAGTTCAAATGTCATGTTATGAAGGTGATTTGCTAGCCACTTCAAGGGGTAAGAAATGTGTTCGGTATTCTTGCATTTATAACGTCATTTATTATCTAATAAGTAACTAATAAAAATTGATATAGTGATTTTTCTGCTATGTAGTTATCAAGTAGGTGTAATTTTTCAGACATTTTTGCTTTTTTCAATAACTGATTTATTAAAAATTATGCATTAGCCACCACAAAGCTGTTAAGATCATAAATTTGAGAAAACTAATTATTTTTCTACACTTTAAAGTTGTCAGCAAATCACCTTTGTAACATGATCTTTGAACTTTCACCAAATTTTGTTGAGAGGTCAAGGTCGGGGACTTTTGGTCTACCAAACAGAGGTAGAGTTAAAGATTTAAAAAAAATTGGTCCAGAATATCATGCAACCTGAAAAGAAATTGACAGGAATTGGGAAAATGAAAGATTTTAAACTTAGGCTCTCAATTGACAAACATTTTCCCCAGTGGCCCAGCCACTGTGGAGAGTCCCATTTAAAATTTGTCTTCAAATACAGGAACAAATTGAAACACTTATCCATCAGGATATCATCAAAAGGGTCAAGGGACCAACCCGAGTGACCTCAGTAGTTCCTGTAGTGAAGGACTCGGGCAAGTTTAGGTTATACATTGACATGTGCAGGGTGAATGAGGCTATTGTAAGAGAACAGTTCCCACTACTGGTACTTGAAGAAGTTCTAGACAAAATTCAGGGAAGCAAATGGTTTAGTACATTAGATATCCGTCATGCATATCACCAAATCAAACTGGAGGAAACTGGTGGACCTATATGTCAGGTTCTTTCCAGATCCGAGAAATCAAAACCTTTGTGACAGATCCAGGCCTCTACAGATACAAATGGCTAATGTTTTGTTTGAATTGTGCACCAGAAATGTTTCAATGCATTTTGAGGTCAATTCTACAAGATTGTGAAGGAATAGAGAATTTCTTAAATGATATCACAGTACACAGTAGGACAATTGAAAAACATGATAGGTGATTAGCAAAAGTTTGCAAGATATTGGAAGACAAAGGACTAACCATAAAAATGATGGAAAGTGTAAGATAATGGAAAAAGAAATTGACTTTTATCTTTAATCATTCTGCAGGTGCAAGAGAGACTGGTAAAATTATATTTTCAATAGTTACCAATTTGATGATTTAACTACTACAATATACTACCAAATTTGCATGGCCATAGGAATTGCCTTTTTTTCACCTATATGTCAGGTTCTTTCCAGCTAGTTGGGATGCTATCTCAACTAAAATAAATTCCAAATCTTCAAAATTTAACTTATCTATAAAACTTTTACCAAGTCACAAGTTTGACAGTTTACAATATGAGTCAGCAACATTAAAGTTCCATTGTGAAATTTTACGCTTTAGAGAATTACAAGATTCTGTAGAAATTGTTTTATTAATAGAAAAGTAAGTCAAAAGAGGTAGATGATCAGAACCCATTACAGGTATAATGTGAAAGTCAGTAAGTTCTTTCAAAAATAAATCATATGAAAGAAAAACTAAATCAATAACACTAGATCCATTATGTGACATAAAAGTTAATTCCCCATTTTTATCATTTAAAATTATGACAACACAAAATATGTATAACAATTTACTTCCACTGATTTCACACTTTATCTTCAGAAATTTTAATTATAAATTCAAATTTATTAAACTCATCAAATATGAAAATGACAAATGTTCCAGTTCTCTCATTTGGGAGTTAAAATCAGCACATATGATAATATAACAATAATCACTCATAAACAGTATCTAAAACACAATATCTCATTGAGAAATATGTCATACTTATCAGTAAAACATATATCACCACTAAAATCACAATTTTACATATAAAATATCAATTAATAAAATCATCATAAATCTAGATTAATAAAATACAGTATTCAAATCAAAATTTTTTTAAAATCAATTATTATACATACCTCCACTAGCTCTACCAATACCATGTTCTTTATATGATGATATACAAAGAACTGTAAACTTTTCCTTAAGTAAATTCACTTTAGCATCTTCATACAAAGTTTCCACTAAGAAAATATATCCATTGCATTAATTACATCTCAGAATTCTGTAACATAAACATTATCTTTTATTTTATCTTTATACTTAGTGTGAACTAATCTCTCTACAAAAGAAACATTATATTGAACTATTTCTGTATCTTATGATTCAATATATTTTGATCTTTCCAATATTGCTGGCCAAAGATCATCATCAATGTACAAATATAGAATTTGTCATCCACATATAATTTATTATATAAATACAGTTGAACCTGTCTATCTCTAATCTCATGGGAACAAGAGAAAAATTTGAGACAGACAGGTTTCTACACAGGAAACAGTAATAGGTTTGATTGGAGGTACAGCATTTCATTAATACAGAACATACCTGTATTATGTATAAATAAAACATTTTTGACATACCAAACTCATAGATGCAAACCAAACTCATAGCCAATCAAAGAAAAGTAGTGTAAATTAATTGTAACTATATATCGTATTGCAAGAGATGTTTCCCAACTGCAATTTATGCTATCAAAAGATATTCGTTGAGCTTTGAAATTGTAATTGACACTTCAGTCCATAATTTGAGATATAGAGATGTTTTGAGAGAAAATTATTTAAGATAAACATGGAAAATATATTGAATTTAGACTGAAAATGCAGAGGAGAAAATAAATTTTGAAATGAACATGTTTGAGATAGACAGTTCAACCACATTTAATCTTTCTAATACCATTTTCTTTAAATGGTATTATAAAATTTATACAGTACCATTTTCTTTATATTAGATTTATTTCCAAACAAATGCAATTTCTTTTTTGTATACTCAGAATGGTCATCATTAATATAAAAATTTGACACTTGTATAATTTGTTACGCATCAACAAAACATTGAATACTAAGACACTGAAATTTCAATATTTAAACTCAACCTGAAGGAAATCTTAAAAATAAGGCATTGCTGCAATAAGCTATTTGTTCTAGATTACAAGATAACATTATAATTAACATGCATTAAATAGCAATGAAGGTAGAAGTTACTTCTAGGTCATTGAAGAATATATACAGTAACTTCTACTTAATGCATATGTATTTCTAAATATCACATGATGTATTAAATTTCCAAGCCATTTAACAAATGTTTTTGTGATTGCTTTTTATGTACATAAAAATATAATAATTATTTTTTGTGTATACTATCCTACAAAGCGTTATATGATATATGATATAGAAAACACGTGCTCTCCAGAATTTAAATACTTATAGGAGTTTTCTCGTTTATATCAAACGTGGCGCTGTTTCTAGAATGACAAGATTTAATTTTATATAGTTATTTATTAAAACTGATTTTTAAAAATATTTTCAATCATAAACAATACACGTGCAGCGCGTGAAATATTTTCAAATTAACGTGATACGTCAAAAATTGAAAACAAACCTCTCCATTTCCGAGAGAACTTTACTTTTGAAATATCGCCCTCTTTCGGAAATAATTGTAACTAATATTTATATATATTAAATACAGTAGTTTCGATTATCTATTATGCTGAAATTTAAAATATTTTAAAAATCGATAAATTAATAAAATATAAAATAAATAAAGTCAGTTCTAAGTTCTCAAGCTTGAGAGTTAAAATGAAGTCCGAGATAAAACTCACTTGTCAGTTGATCTTCAAAATCGTGTTATTGCTGCCAGACACGGTTCTTACGGTTCTTTTTTTTTTTTTTAACTCTTTCCACTCTGTGGGCACTACGAGAGCCTCTTTAAGCAAGTCCATTATGGGTTCGGCCAAACCCACAATGAAGTGTTTGGGTGATAAAAGACGGGGCCCGACATATCCAAACGGACACCCTCTCCGAAAAATCCCAGAAAATTTTTCGACACGTTTAAATTCGATCCCGGATTAACCAGAGTGGTAAGCTGCCGCCCTGACCGCTCAGCGATCCGGCCGTGGCCAAGCCTGGTTTTAGACTGTTAGCCGCCCCTATTAATGCGGATCGCGAGTAAATTCAAAATATAAGCCAACGCGTGAGAACTTACTAGTATGTTGAGAGGAGTAAAAACATCCATAAAAATATTTGATACATATTAATTTAAATTTTATTCAAATCATGCCGATAATATGAGCCTTTGTTCAAAATTATATTTCAGCGCCGCTGTAAAATAGAAGTTGCAAAGTAAAATGAAATTATTCTTATTTAGTATATAAATATCATACATACGTGTGTATATATAAACATTTATTTAAATATGAATATTTAAATTAATAACGTTGGTGCGCATCTCTTTGTTTATTTAAATTGTGCTGCAATTTGAAAAATTGTAGAAAAAAAATTCCCTCTGCCTGTCCTTAATATGGCCCTGGGGAGTCGCAAGAATTTTTTAACTTGTAAAGGGGTCGCTTTTTGAATAAGGTTGAAAAACACTGCTTTAGTATATTGTTTGATGTAGAAAAATTGTTTATTCAAACAATAAAAGTGTAGAATTCTTTATTTGGAATGTGTATAAAGATTAAATGATTAAAAACTATAAAATAATTATAGGATTTCTAGTGTTCAAAGATCCAGCGACGAGTTGCAAGACTTTCCCGGCTTCCCCAAGAAAATTTGCAACATGCTGTTTTGTCGGACTGCATTCTCCTAAAGTTATGTAGCTCCCCTTGTAGAAAAATTTTCCAGTACAAAATCTAAATCTATTTGTAGTTGTTTTTTTTTTTTATTTATTTTGGTTAATAATTATTTAAAATAAAATAGGGCGTGGCGCCATCTCTTAGAAATTTTTATTAAAACATGAAATATATTATTAGCTTAATTATTATAGAAAAGGTAAAAGGCTTAATTTTTTAGGGTAGAGATTAGTTATTTTGGTTAATGTCCAGGGTCGTAGACCATCATGGCGGCTCTTCCTGTTTTAGCCTCGAAACCGGACCGCTTTGGAGACGACGTGTCACGTGACGACGCGAGCGAACGGCGGCGGCTGCTGCGCCGCGATAAACGGGGAAAACCGACGCGCGGGTTAACGTCCATATACGTAGACTCATGGCGGCTCATCTCTGATTCCGCAAAAAGAAAAGGAAACAGTGGGGACGCACGTTCTAACCTAACCTAACCTATTCTAATAAATTATCATAATTATTACCAATTATATTATTAGAATAGGTTAGGTTAGGTTAGGTTAGAACGTGCGTCCCCACTGTTTCCTTTTTTTTTTGCGGAATCAGAGATGAGCCGCCATGAGTCTACGTATATGGACGTTAACCCGCGCGTCGGTTTTCCCCGTTTATCGCGGCGCAGCAGCCGCCGCCGTTCGCTCGCGTCGTCACGTGACACGTCGTCTCCAAAGCGGTCCGGTTTCGAGGCTAAAACAGGAAGAGCCGCCATGATGGTCTACGACCCTGGACATTAACCGTTATTTTTTAAGTGTAAATGCCAATAACGAGTAAAATTTTCATTAAGTCCAACCCCACTCGAGTATGACACATCATCCCCGCTATCTCTCCACAGGAGCCGACCTAGCAATTATGCCGCCCTGGGCAAGATAGTAATTTGCCAACCCTTCTAAATATAGGCGTAGTGTATAAATAAAACAATTGGTTCAGTTTATGCTTTCGGGGTGATCGAAATTAGTTTAGAATTTCCCTCTCCCGTTTTCGGCTTACAAACATGTTTAGGCGGCGTGCATTTATTGCGACGACATTGAGATGGAACAGGGTGTTGATGAATACTGACACAGGGGAATGGGAGATCTTCTGAATATTCTGTTGTTAATTAATTGTTAATTGACATTTATTGTACATATAATTGCGCAAATGGAGAGTGAAGGCAGTGGTGGTTAATTGAATACAAAGGAATGTGGGAGTAAAAAATGAAGCAAAATCTGTCGTCGCAATATGTGTACGCCACCTTATTGTATAGTTTTTCGCGCCCCTTTTCAAATGAATGATTGAATATTAATATTATTTTATAAAATAATAAGCGAGGGCCCGGACCTCACACATTTAATAACTTAATTAATTAATTTGAAAAAGTAATCAATTATTCGAAATCAAGAATGTTTTGTTATTATTATTATTTTCTTCGGCCAATTTAGCCAACCACCTTGCCCACCTCTGGATCGACACATCTCCCCATCCTCTCGACCTTTAATTAACCACCAAAATTTAATATCAATGTCCCTTATATACAAGCTACCGTGCCACATTTCATTTCTTAATCTTTACCCCGGCCTGAGGTATTAAACGAAATAGACGCCAACACACCAACATAATTTTCTCCCGTTTTTTGGCTTCAACAGGTCTTAAAACGTGGAGATTTGCAAAAATCTCGGAGGATCAAACTTAACATGTTTCCAACACTTTCCTTTGCTGAGTATACCTAACAACGGAAAAAGTAAAATTAGTATAAATTAGCTTTTTGACTCTTGCTTCTGGGCACTAAGAGGGTTTTTAAATCATTACTTTATATGGATTCAACAGGATCACAATGGGGTATCCAGATGGTGGACAGGGCCTAAATATCCAGGATATAGGGGTCAAAAACCTGGAAAACTTCCTGCAGTTTTTCCACTGCCTGTTTCCTAGTGGTAAGCTGGCATCTTAACCACTCTGCCATCACTGCATTATAGTAATAAATACAAGCTTATTGGCACTGCAATAAGTTTAAGCAGCAAAATTACAAGATTAATTTTGCTTTTCATAGCCCTTGTTTACATTCACACCAACCCTCCATCTCACTCTTCCATTGCAATTACTGTATTTTAGAAAAGTGTAAGATGCACTCTTTCTCATACTAGTGTTTTATAACCTACTTTAACTATGCTTATTTGGAAAAATATTTTTCTTAATTATTATTATTCTAAACTATATTTTAGTGTTTCCCAAAATTTCAAGTGGTATTTTTCATATTGAGTGCCAAATAAACAAATCCTCAGCAATTTAACTTTCTAATTGCTAGTAGAAATGCACACAATAAAACCCCAATTATCTGAGGTTCTGCATTATTCTAGATAAACCTGTAAGTGAATGAACTATATTCCTTATACTGTACTGTAATTCATAAAGTTTCAAGTAATAACATGAACAACAAAATGTTTTTTTTTATACCATCTTTCATCATTTAATTTCAATGTTAGACAAATCATTCATATTAAAATGTAGCTACAATACATATTATCATACACATTAGCTATATAGCAAATGATGTAAAAATCATTGTACTTACACAATTAAATTCACTAAGGTATTAAAGGAGGCTTAAAAGTGATACCACAAATCTTTTTTTTTCTTAGTTTTGAATATGAAATGGCCATTGCCATCTGTTTTATCTAGAGCATAAGTTTCCAGTTAGCCATGGTAGCATCATTCTATATTACCTTGGATTATTGGAGTTCTACTGTGTGTGTGTGTGTAGTATATATATATATATATATATATATATAGCAACAACTGTTATGTAGCATATCACCAGTTTATACATATTTTAATAATTAATTTACCCTTTTATTTATATACAAATCATTTAAAACTGAATTGTTTTTCAAAATAATAAATAGAATTACATAATTGAAATCATTAATAAGATCTATGGTAACAATCATAATTATTGTAAATTTTAGGTGAAATTATAAAATAAAATATAGTATAAAAGAAAGTCAAAAAAACATTATTTTCTACTTTCTTTCTGATTTCTTTGTATAGTTAATTACAGATTGCTTGATATCGTTAATATCAAATGTAATTACTACAGTTACAAAATGAACAAATTGTTGAAATAAAAATTTTCAATTTAATTTTCATAGATTTATAAAAATTAATACTTTTCTAAAATTCTTCATTTCTTAAATACCATGTAACAAAATTAATTAATTGAGAACTTTTAAATTTCATTTTTCAGTTTCTCTCTTTAATCTTTCTAAATCAATTTCTGGAAATTTTTCTTTAAGTGCCTCTTCATCCATATCAGGAAATTCTTGCCAAAGCTTTCTTATTTCTTGTTTCATTTTACTAATTTCATATCTTTTTTGTTTCTTCTCTTTTTCTCTTAACTGATACTGAAAACTTTCTACATCTTTATCAAAGTCATGATATTCTGCATTAGTAACAGACTGTTGATTACTAAATGATTCCGGTACAATGTTATCCAACATAGACTTGATATATTTAGCTTCTTCGGAATCTTTCATTGATTCAGGTAAAACACGTTCTGAATAATCATATCTATAGAAAGACAAATATAGTTAGTTACAAATATAAATTAGTTAGTTTTCATTTTAAATAAAGAATAATTTATAAATAATTTCTGAATTTATACATTATTTTAAAAACAAATATTATTTATCCTGAGTTTCCCAGATATTACTATTGACTACTAAAACTAGTATAACTACTATCAAAATATATGTTCAGATTACAACAAACTTTTAATTCAAAATGTGTTGTAAGTACTTGAAATTGTTGATTATATCTTTGAAGACAGAAACAAATAATGGAGGTACTTTGGTTTGCTGGAGTGCAATGTTATACTTTTATAATTGGCAAAATATAGATTATGTCATAGTAGATGAAATTCTGAATGGCTACATGTGGCAGTTTTTGATGCTTTTTCTTTATATATATAATATAAAATATTTTAAATAAAAATAATAAATTGAATTTAGTATTTACCAGATATCAGATAAGATTGAAGTTGGATGTTGTAAAGGATTTTAATAATTTGCATAATTATTTCCTAATTAAAAAATGTATGGATTTGTATATCTATATCAATTTTTTGCAATGAAATTTACATTCAAAGTAGTAATTAACCACAGCATCATTAAGTTTTCAATATTATCCTCGCATGAAGAAACATAGTGAGATTCCTTTATTGTTTATGGCAGAGATCATGAATAGTGAAGATGTAAAATATTCCATTATCTCTTTATTCTCTCATTTTCACTATCTTAATATTATATATAGTACTTATGTAAATGTTTAATGTTAGGAATTAGTGCATTTTTTCATCTTATTAAACAATATTTGAAGCTCATGTTTGAAACAGAACCTGCATTATTCTTATCTCTCATTCAACAAAAGATGAGTTTCCGGTCTTCTCAAAAAATACTGGAATGAGAAATAAACAATCACAAACAAAACCTTTTTTAACCAGTAATTGAACTTTAACGTAACTTCCAAATGTTTTCAGCCTTCACCGAAGCCTACTTCAGGTAATAAACTAAACTGACTTCCAAATTGGACAGTTAGAACAATGATGTTTGACTTTAAACTTTGTATATATCAAATTCACTTGGTTGATGGACTTTGTTTGAATTTCTTGAACAGGCATTTCCATGCCTGACCTCTTTTCGTATAAAATCACAGCCTTCTGTGCCCTAATCAGATAGGCCTTCACTCATCACACCAATAGGCATGACATTCTGCTTGAGCTACAACATATAGAAAATATAGCGGTTGAACACGGCTACAGAAAAAACATGATTCATAGTTTAGCCCGCACCTATGCCAGCCAACTTGCTGCATGCAGCATTTCCAACACCCAGTCTACTTCTAACAGAGGCCAACAATACCTCACAGGCTCCAGGGGCACCAGTTCAATCAACGTTTGAACACCTTATACAAGGATATTGCAAACCAGAATGGTACAAAAATCAAATATAGGAGATCTGGTACAATTTACAAGCTGCTACACAATGCAAAAGATAAAATAGATCTTAGCAGAGCCCAGGAGTATATTGTTCCTCTTAAGGATGATAGATTCCAAAGGGACTTAATTTATATTGGCTCAACCATACGTTCGATTTGCAAAAGGATATGTGAACATCAATTCGACCTTGCGAACAACAGGCATACCACTGCCTTGTCCACGTATGCCACTGACCCAGATGTTCATGCGGACCTCCAGAACACCAGATTAATTAGGTAGGCCTTTCAAATAGACCATATTTGTCACCTGGATGCCTTGGAAATTTATAAAGCCAACTTGAAAGGCAACTGTATTAACTTTAAAGACTGCGAGATGGTGGTGCATGCGTGGAAATACCTGTTTGAGAAATTTGAATGAAGTCAATCGGCTGTGTGAATTTGACATATACAAAGTTTAAAGTCAAACATCATTGTTCTAACAGTCCAGTTTGGAAGTCACTTAGTTCATTACCCTAAAGTAGGACTTGGTGAAAGCTGAAAACATTCAATTAAAGTTCAATTACAGTAGACCCCCCTATAAAACGGGTTCCTATAATTACGATTCCTATAAAACTGCGAAAAAATTGCGACGGTATCCGTAAAAAACGGTAAAAAAACTCCTATAATCATCATCGGGCAGCTGAACTATTTTTCGCCATCAAGCGCCACGCTATGGAGAGATTACTATCGTCTGTACAGTATTATATATAAATTAGGTACTGTACATATAATTATATATTAATTATATATAAATTAGGTACTGTATATATAATTATATATTAACTTAATTTATTGTAACTTTATTATAATTA